>NC_133201.1:1630200-1682700 GCF_958299795.1 Porites lutea
TTCTCTCACAGCACGGGCATTATACTTAATCTACGGCTCAGTAGCCAAGTAAGGAACTACATCGAAAAAAAAACCTCGTTTTAAAAACGTCGATGAGGTAATTACTGTTTTTGTTTCTTAGCTCAGGTAATTAAGTTGACGTTACAAAATCTAATGGAACTTCTCAGACTAGGGCACAAAGTTAGCTTTTTCCAGCCTCTCAGTTGCATGAGTCAAGAGAGCCGAAGGGCGAAATAGTTCAGCCTTACCCTTTTTTCCCTGACGCTAATTTTCTTTTCATAAGGGTCTGGAACAGGTTATCCTAAAGCGGAGACAAAGTCAAGTCATGAGCCCATTTTTTACCTCTAGTCTCTAAATAAGGGAAATTTTAACAAACATGAGGTTGACCGTCATCTAGAAAACCTGCAGTTGTATCGAAACGACTTTGTATCGAGCCGACCAGTTACCGTGAGCTCAATTTTATATAAATTAAGTCCAGTTTTAATGTCCCAATCCTTCCTTTTACTGAATGGTAATGTCGGTAATACTGAAAAAAAGATCGAAGATCATAGATAGTTTTTAAGCGCCTGCTTCACAAGGAACCCGATAGTTTCGTATGTCCGGACTACACAGTTTATCGGAAAAAATTCTTCATTCAATGTCTCCATGAAGACTTTTGGGATCAACTACCTTGCTGCTGAGGCATATTTTTGTTTGAGTCCACCTGTTAGCTTTTGGCCTGGGCTCAGAATTTCATGTGACAGCCAGCTGAACGAGCGGAAGTTTTAAGGCGACACATTTTTCGGATTCCTGGGATGAGTTGGCCATCATTAAGGTTTTTTTTAGTCTGTGAAAGCATTAAAATATGAAAGCTTTAGTTTTGCTAATAGCAACGTTTTCCTATCGTGAGCCAAAAACCAAAGCTGAAGCTCTGCGGGCCAAATTAAGACACTCTCACTCTGCCGGGCCGTCAGCTGGTTGAAATCCCCACCCACTCGTCCCCCAACTTTTCCATCCTTTGTTTTTTACCAGGCCGTTTCAACCTGGGCACAAACAGCCTTCCTCCCATTTGATACTCACCGGCGTTGTGAAAATGCTGTTACAAACGGATTTTCCTTCCTTAGCCTTAAGAAAATGTGTTAATTATTGCCACTAAAGCCTAAAAGGTAAGAATCATCTTCTAGTTTTATTTTATGGCTAATTTTCACCCGTTTTTCCGAAGGCAGCTGTCTCGAACAATATGTCCAACGCAATGTGCCGTAATATAAAATGCTGGGCGCGCTGTAGTCCTTATGTTTACTTTTTTCTCACATCCTTTTTTCAGCTAATACATGTTAAACTTCGTCATAGCTTAAGCGACACGCGAAAGATTGTACTATAAAAAGCAACTAAATTTTCTGCTAAAGATTGTATGTTTTAGGAATTTATTTTGGAACGAATGATCCTTTTCATGGAAGACTCGATCGATCGGCAGTTTTCTTTGTTCCTTTGTTCTGAAAAATCGGTACAAGCAGGTTATTTTCTTAACGTCGAGCCACTCGAAAAAGTTTTTTTCACCTTTTTCAGCTTTTATTTTAGACGACACTAACTGCATACAAGCTTAAATAGTTTTCTCAATGCCTCCTTTCATTTATTGGGGACCAGCTGTAATTTAGCTAATTTAAAGTTGTGTGTGAAGGTTGTGTTAAATTAGACCACGTTGGTGCCCTATCAATTTTGTTAATTTTCACGAGACACAAAAAAGAGGGCAATCTATGGGACAGTAAGAAACCTTAATGTGTTTCCTTTTTGCAGATTTTAGGGTTCTCTGGAACTTATAAACTCTCTGTGTTAAAAAAATCCACTGTCCAGTGACAAATTCATATTTGATTTTTGTTGTTGTGCCCTTGAAACGATGGAAAAGAGAATAACAACTGTGATAACGTTGGGTTATTTTTATGATGTATTTACTGAGGACCAAATTTCAGTTCGAAGCATATGTTGTAAATTTACTACCAAATGAAAAACCCATGCTGATAATCAGTAGCAATAAGAAAGAATGTTACTTTTGTTATATAAAAAGATAAGAACCATTTTTTTTTGTGATTCTTTTTTTCGTTTTCTGTGCCCGGCATGTCCAATCTCTACGCCATCTGTCAATCAATAGTTTCAGTTCAGTGACATTGATTGTTGCCAAACAAGAAACAATGCTTTCTTCTGCATGTTCAAAAAATTAAAGCACAAAAATATGGAACTTTTTGTAGATTTTTATTTGATCTTGTCGTAGATTCCTATGTCTACTTTGTTTTTTGTGTGTGTGCTGCTATACAAGTGCAACATGCCTTTTCTTCCTGCCCTTATTGTATTTCCCTTGAATTTTGTATTTAGTATAAATATATATAATTATTTATTTTAAATCTCATTTTTGGATGCAAGTGTTGATTTTCTTGCTATGATCTGGTAAAAAAAAAATGTTTGCAACAACCATTCTGTTTATCATTCAGTTAAATTCATTTTGTTGCTAATTTTTGAAGCATCCTCCATATATTTCCATCATCCTGAATTTTCTGACTTAAAGTGATAATCAATAACAGTAAACACTGCCAATGCATCATCGATTCACCATAACTGATTACTCTTATCAATATATTAATCATCTACATTGATTGATGTTGATTAACATTAATTACTGTGGCAATTAACTTGTAGTGTTGGCGAAAGACAATGCTTAAGCTCGTGTACACAAGCATTGTTTCTATTTCTCAATAAATTATCAGAATAATGTACTAAATATTATGATTTCTGAAATTATTGAACCATTTCTCTTGATACATTTATGAAGAAAACTGATTTTTTTCCTGTGATAGAAGGCTCATTTACACCAGTGGAAAAAAGTGGAATGGCTTTCATGATTATACCCATTCTGTTCCTAAAAAGATTACTGGGACCTCCTCTTTCTGAATATATTTGACGTGTACCAGGGCTTACAGGTGCCAAAAGTCATGTCAGTTGTAATGTTCTTGTTTTTGTTTTCCCTACTCATGTTAAGGGAATTTTGTGGTGCCCTAGCCAGCATTAAAAGATGAATACTGCTACAGAGGAAGGTGGTGCCAATTCAACTCCTCACAAAGTAAAAGTTGTTTCACCTTACCTTTCTGATTCTGCTGGTACAGGAACATCACAAGACAATGAGGAACAACAGGTTAGGACTTCAATCATTACTAAAATCTTGAACACAAGGGCAAAAGGCAGGCACCTATTTTATAGTACAGTCGAAGCTCTCCTTGTGACCACTCTCACAAGCAACCAGCTCTAGTTACAACCACCTAATTTGTGAAACCCCATTTGAACTGTGACTTAAACTTTGTAATGAAATGCTCTTGTAAGCAACCGCTCCTATAAGCAACTGCAACCACTTTCTGGATTATCCAACTGGACTTTTCTTTTGTTTTTGTAGCCCTTGTAGGTGACCACTCACAGCCCTTAATTCATATAAATCAATATTTAGATGAAACAGCTCACTGCACTAGTGGTTGTAATATTTAGATTTGGGGTTATTTTGGTCTAAAAACTTGGACATAAAGTTCAGCTTTGTCTATATCAGATATAAAGACACTCATTAAACATTAATTTATTGTGTTTTTTCTTTATGAATTATTAATCAATAATGAGTTTCTGAAGCTCTCATAAGCAACCACCCTCTATTGTTTTACCTTGCAGTCACTTGCGAGAGCTCATTCTCGTAAGCAACCAGCTCTAGTTTCGACCATTTTTTTGAATTCTCGAGGTGGTTGCTTACAAAAGCTTCAGCTATATATGCAGTACAGTATTAATGTACAGTGTGCAGTGTATTTTGTGACTGGTTTTCCTTTTGTAAGATTTCTTAATTATTTCTACCATTTTGATTTTGAATACAGAGGAGGTCTAGGAAAAATGTAGAAAAAGGTTTTTTGGGATTTGCATGTTTCTCATCCATTATTGATTTTATACCCCATCGGGAAGAATGGTTAAAGGCACTGAGTAACTACTTTAGCACAGAATTGACCAAGTACTGCAATAATATCATCATGACACGGCCTTTTTAAAAAGAAAACAAAGACTGAATTCAGTTTGCTTTGTTTACAGGTAGCAGCATCTTCTCTCGCTAACCGCCAGCAACGACAGCAACGAGTATACAACATGATGAAAGATCTCCAGCAAAAGCACTTAGCAACACTTTTGCAAGGAGAAATGAGTGAGAGGGAAAATAATGATATGCAAGAGTCTCAGAACATTTGTCGTATATGTCACTCACTGGGCGATGAACCACTCATTACACCATGCCACTGTTCTGGATCAGCTAAGCATGTACATGCAACATGTCTGTTAACTTGGTTTAAAAAAGCTGTAAAAAACACCTGCGAACTCTGTCGACATAAAGTTGCTATCAAGAGGAAAGGAAGGCCATATTCAGAGGTTGTTGATATGATTTTTTTTTACTTTAATACATGTATGTCTAGTACATAATTACAATGCAACAAGTACTCAAATTGACACACTTGGAAGAAATTTATCCAATCGCAACGTTTTTTGAAAGCAAAAAATTCTCAGTTCTTTTGCAAGCAAGCAAATAAAACTCAAGGTTCAACTATGCAACGGTTGAAAATGTTAAAACCATTTGAACTAACCTGACCTCTCAGGAAACAGCCCTCAAATCTATGAATGTTATCAGTCCATTCACAAAAGAAAAAAAATTGTGCATCTTTTGTTTTCAAAAAACGTTGTGATTGGATAATCTTCCAAGAGCCCCAATTCGGGCAGTCATGCTGTAAATGCTTGTTTTAAAACTGCATAAACATTAGTGTATTTAGTGTCCATCCTATAGAATTGTGTGCCTTTAAAGTTAGGACCAGCTATATTGTCACACTGTTGCTATCTCTTTATAAATCTTTGCATCAATTTAGTCCCAAAAATAATAAATCATAGTCCAGTTCAATTATTTAGGGCTATGTTTAAGTGTTGAGACTGTTTTCTCTCATCTGTTGCAACAGATAGCAAAGATTCATGGTCTTAAGAAAATTCCCTTTTCCCTCAACATTTGCAAATGGTCAGCCAGCTTTATTATAAATTATTGTCTTGGATAAGGATGTATTTACTAGCCCAGAAGTTACCGTAAAATTCTGAAAATAAGCCCCGGGGCTTATATTTTTCAAAGGCCCTTTTTAAGGGGCTTATTTTTGGAGGGACTTATATTTGGAGGGGCCTATCTATGGAGGGAAATGTGCATTTCAAAATCAATTGAGCTAGCCGTATAGTTGGAAGTAAATTAACCGTTTTTGCTTTGTTTTACTTTGTATTTGAGCACAATTTTCAAAGTACAAGCCCGCGGGGGGCTTATATTTGGAGGGGCGATTTAAAGGAGGGTTTTTTGCGTTACCAGATTGGGGGGCTTATATTTGAAGGGGCTTATACATGGAGGGGCTTATTTTCGGAATTTTATGGTATTTCATTAGCCCCAAAAATTCACTAGCCATATACCCAAATCCACTAACCCCCAGGCTGTTGGACACTGTTTTTTTTTGCATGCTGCTCTTGAGTACCTAATTATGATACTTCCTTTATTAAATTTCAGTGGCGAAAGCCAGAAGACAAGCCTATTCCAATAATATGGTTTACAGTTTTTCTTGTTGGACTATTTCTCAACGTTTTTGCGATTGCTGTCAATGCATCAGCTTTGTGTTACACCACACCCTGTGTGATTTTCTATGTTGTCAACGGATTTGGAGTGATTCTGGATACTGCCTTTCTTTATTTCTGGTGGACAAAGTGTTTGTTCTTTTGGAGGAAATGGTGCGCCTTAAACCAGGATTGGTCAATTGTGATTGGTCCTGGCCAGTTAGCTCCTCAGCGGACAAATCAGGATGAACGGAATGGAGATAGGACTACTACATCATGCATACAAATGCCACATATTGTATAATACTACAAAAGCAAGTGCTGTTAATAACATGTAATAAGAAATTAAGTGCTCACCAAATTTGATTGACTTTTTGGTTTATTAGTTGAATTAATTGCCTTGGTGATGAATTAATATAATTGCAGTCACTTAACTTTATATCATAAGATGAAGTGGCAAGTAGTGCATGAACACCCAGGTGGGTACAGACTTGAATGGGATCAATGGTGACAACTCATCAAAGTCAAAATAAGCTGACAACGGTGAATGATCAGTTAGGGTTTTAACTCTAGTTATAAACTTGACTGATCAGTTGAATCTCAATTTTATCAGTCATCAGTCACGCTGAAGGACTTCCAATTTGCCTACGTGTAGTAGTGCCCTCCCGGCGAGGAGAAGGTATGGCTTCACTTAGGCTACTTCCAACAGCTCTTCAATTTTAAATGTCATTGTCATCAACAGTCCTATTCGGAACTTCTACACTCACTAAGATGACCATGTTAAACTTACCTATGACAGAATTCTGCTGCTCAATAGATAAATAATTTACCTGCCAGTGAATTATTGTCAGCTGTGTAAAGTTATTATTTATGGTAAAGAACTTTATTTTAAAACTTATAAGTTATTAATATCACATCAGTATTACCATATCAAATTATTTAGGTTGTATAATATAATTTATTTGTAATAAATTACCTAGAATTAAGTTGAATATTGTTAGGTTTATCAGACTAATGTGATATAATTCAAAGATAATATATTGACAGCGGTTACAACTGAGAACTAAATTTTGCTTATGCTGACATGACTGGAAGGGGAATAGACTTAAAAACTATCATTTCTAGTTTTTACGCTTCTCTCTTTGATCTTGTCATTTTTGAACAAAAATAAAGGAGTAGAAGTGGAAAAATGTATAGTACTTTGTCATTCACAAATAATGAGAAAATTTATTAAAGCACAAGTTTGAGTTTGCCCAAGCCTCTGTTTCAAAGCAAGGCTAAGGGCGAAGCTACTGATATGAAAATCATTTTTATTCTCATGCAAATTGAACTTGTATTCAGTCAAGAAAGGTTTTGCACTTAGCCTCGTTTTGAAAGTGACATTTTTTTGGAACTCGCCAATGGCCTATCAAAATATTACCTGCAGATAACGTATTGGCCAAAATTTACCCAAAGAACAGTCAACTGTTACAAAATAAAAATCAGGAATATGATTTTCCTAAATTCCTAGGGGATACAAAGAAAACGTTCTAAAATTTGTCAGTTTGAGGGGAGAGGGCATAAAGGCTTTCCTATTTCTAAATTTTCTTTTTGTTTATACATTATGTGGTTTTCAAAAATGAATGATCAATAGAATAAAAAGTCGTCTTTATATGCCTGGCCTTTAAAGTTTCATTTGCCCATTAATTAGCTTTCAGTTTTATTTGATCTCCCCTCCCAGCCCTCAACCCATATACACAGAACACAATACCTATACGGTGAAAAACTTGGTAAATAAGTCAGTGAAGTTGTCGAAATGTACATCACGAACATCACATCGCCTTTCTAGCTATCAGGGAAGTGGCAAGATTTTTGTGGGGTATACAGAGATGATTATTTTTCTTCGACGGTGGTCAACCATCAGCTATTATTAACAGTACAAATTTGTCTCCAAAACTGAAACCCACAAAAGACGCTAGTAGACTCTTGTAGTCCGCCTTTACTCTTAAAATCCATAGGTCCACTTCTTATCCCACCGAGCGCGATTGCAAACAACGACGTAACAATAAGGTATTTATGCCCTCGTTTATCGCGGCTCACGTGCATGGGTTACGCGTAGAGTACTTTGCAAAGAAAAATAAAAGACTGCTCGCAGTCCAGCCACTAGAAATTTCACAAACGGTGGCAAAACTATTGATCTCAACTGATCCTTCGTGAAAACGAAAGATTACGCCAAGATAGGAAACCTCTATGTTTTTATCATCATATAATTCGACATTTGATTGTTCCAATCTAGGTAAGCACGTGCGAACAGTGGCATACAGTCCACACCCCTGGACTTATAAGCTGGTATCTAAAAAGGTTTGGATAACTCAGTTTGTCAAAAGAGGAAAGAATTTAAATAGTCGAGTTCCTTTAAGATAAACCCAAGCCGTTGGAAGATCCATGCTGTGGGGTACGAGGAATTCGAACTACTTGGTTCAACTTTTGGAAAGTTTCGTCTATTTTATCTATTTCGTCTATTTATCTTTCTTAATCTATTACGAAAACCCTTCAAGTAGAAAAGGGGGAGGGGAAGGTAACTAAGGGGCGTCCGGAGTCGATGTCCCATGCAGTCTCTTCACCGTCAGGGCTGAAAAGACCCACTCTACTCTCTCGACAATTTTCCTTCCTCTTGGAACTTTTCCAGTTTGTGAAGACTAATCCAGGCGTGACATGCGCGTGCAACTATTTCAACTTGAACTTGAACTTTGTCAAGGTTTATTTACATAAATCAACAAGTTATTTTGGAATTAAAATGTACAAGTATTGTCAACAGGATTCCATCAATCTACTCAAAATGAACTTTAGAAAGTACCAGAAATTGAAATTATCTCTCTCTGGTCGTTTCATTACTTTGCATAAAAAATTAAACTTTTTTCCTATGTTTTCCTTTAGTTACATGTACTCAGTATTCTGGTTACTTAAAGTAAAAATGGACTGGAAAAATCTACACTGGAGTTTTCAATATGAAATGAGTTTTTCTATGAGTTACGTAACTTAGGTATCCACATTCTTTGAAGAAAAGACCAAGTTTACGATCGACTCTTTAATTTTTTACAAAGCAAGTTGCCCATATATACAGCGAAGGAACATAACTTTTTTACCGCCTTCTTTAAATTCTTGCTTCATGTTCCTCGTAGTAAAACATTCTTCTCTTTTTTGTTCTCCTTGTTTCTTCAAAAGGGCATTTAATAACAAACGTCAAATAGCTAAGCAAAAGACGACACCGTTGTACACCTTTGTAACCTAAACTATACAAATATACAAAACATATAATCAGGAAAATCAAATTTTGATTTAGATAGAGACACAAATACCCCAAATCTGTTGCTAAGTAACAGAAAAGTGTCCAGAGTCACTGTGGGTACTCTTTCGTACCTAACTAAAATGTTCGATTATGTTCACCGTTAATTACGAGTCATCCTCAACTCCTTTTTTTTAAAGCAACTGTTTTTTAGGTAGCATTGATATTACTGTTCACCGATCACTTATGAGTGACTGCCGGTCGACGGTCTGTAAACCCTCTTAAAAACGTGGGTCATATTTCGCTGTTGTCCAGTTGCACGAAGAAAGCTCTTGTCTGCAAGGTGCTGTTATGGTGCTTATCTTTCTTTGGCGTCCTAAGACAGAGGATTCGTGATAAGGCTTATCGGGTTTTGGTATAGTGGAAGAGGGTAGGGCCATTCTTAAGAAACAAGCACCCCTGAAGATTTCTGCCTGTTCGTTCTTGGGCAAATCTTTGACGAGTTTTACCGTTTGCTGCCAGCGACATACTTCCCTAGTTATGGAGGGTGCTCCGCTCGCCACAGTGACTCGTCTCTGCAATCGTCTTCTGTCCTGAACTGCCTCTCTCTGACAGATTCCGCTCAATTTTCTTTCATCTTTTGGCTCATTTCCTTTTTCGATTTCCTTTCCAAATCCTTTTCCTACTGCTAAATCTCCCTGCTGCGACTGCCGGCGGAGTGGTTTTGGGGGAGCAACTGAGGACTGCGAAAGGCTTCTACGATACTTTGGCTTGAGTCCAGAGTCGCCATTGACGACTGTAGTGGGTAATGTCTTCTCTTCATTCTCTTTCTCGGTCCAAGCATGAAATTTTCCTGGAATGTTCTCTGCAGGCTGCGCGCCATTATCCAAAATGTTACTCTTCGGAGAAGAAGCTTCATAAAACCTGCGGCCTGCCCACCTGGCTGCTGTTACATCTGCGGTGGCACTTTTAGGCTTCTCTTCAGTAATTTCGCCATCTTGAGTCGTAATCGACGACTTCACCTTTTCACCAACTGAATTCAATTCGGACAGAGATAGCGACTTGTCCGACAAGCTCCGGCGAAATGTCGGCCTTGAATTCGAAGTTGCGCAATCTTTGCAATCAAACGTCTCCGGCAAGGAAGTACTTTTTCTAACCACTTGACGCAGTGATTGTTCGGATTGTTTCCTCAGCGGTGTCAAGCGTGGTAAGGTGCCAACACTTTCCTGGGCGACTTTTAGCGGCGGGCGACACTGTTCCCCATTTTTGGCATCGTAATATTTTGCGATGTACAAGTGCTGGATAGCAAAGTTGGTCATTTTGGCGGCTGATTGTCGTAGAATCTTGTTTTTCATTCTATCAATATCCTCCAGCTTTTTGTATAGCGATTTTTCTTCGCACGGGTTTTTGCTGAGCAGGGCAAGCGACAAATAACTTTGCGTCTTTTTCATGACTACCTTCCTTCAATGTTCTGACTGAGATTTTGTCGGCCGTGACTGATACATCAAGACGGACCAGATTTAACCTCGCCAGTTAATTAAGTACCATTTGGTTGTTTGAGCACCGTGGTGTCTCAATCTACGCAAGTTTGCTTATTTACTTTGCAAGGCTTAACTTAATTCTTGTTTGTACAGTACCTTTTTTCTTTATTGTGCGCTGGTTCGAAGTTCACTAGCATGTAGAAGAAAACAAGAAGTATTTACAACTTTTTTGCAGGCATGTTTGACATGTTTTCCTTTATATTAATTGGCTTCTCAAGGGTACATGCTAAGTACTGTAGTGCCTAAAGAATACTTTGCAAAACAGGATTTGCTTCACGTGCACATGCACAGCACTAACTTGACAAAATTGTACAAAAGGCAACCCCTTAAGGTTTGATTTTTCGTCCGTGAAAGCACTTTAACCATGAAAACCTTGATTATGCACACTAAATAATGATGATGTTAGCTGTTCTGCTAGGGTTTATTCCCTGACTGTCTCTTCTAATGCTCTTTGAATGGCCACGCAACTCCGCCGAAATCAAGCACGTTGACGTTCAGTAATGAGATCACGATTTGGGGCGGGGTTTCGTGAAACACAAAGAGTCGTAATGCGGATGAGGCTGCTTCTGGCCCGCTTTCACTTGCTTTAGCGATAAACAAGTAATTGTCCAGACTTTTCTGAGACTGGACGGAAATAACTAATACCCCCGAAGTGAAAACACGTGAAGTACTCCGTATAGTTGAAACTCACGTGCGTGATTTTAACTTAAACAACATGTGCTAATTAATACACTAGTCTTTTGCTAGGAATAAAATTACGTGCTGTACAAGCCATTAAACTTAGTTGCCGGCCACGCAACGCATAACTCTCAGGTCCATGTGTCACGGAAGCGTAGTTTAGTGTTTGCACGCCCCATAAAAGCGTTCAGGCACTTTTTCTTTGTTTGCCATCTTCTGAGAATATAGTTACATAACACACCCACTTTTGCTTTTCTTGGGGCTTTTCTTGGTCTTCGTGTTCTCAAAGAATTAGGATGATAGGAGGGATAGACTGGAATGATAGAAATTGGAGGGGTGAATAAGAAGTTAACCTCTAAGATTCGGTTATTTTTTGACTCGCTTAACCAGAACTGAAAATCCCTATCCCAGGCGTGCCATGTAGCTGACCCGCCACTTCTTGCTTTTTGTAGACTCACATGCGGGATGTTACGTGTTATTTTATACAAGAGGACAAGCGTGCTAGTCGCACAGATGACTTTAGGTGTGCAGCCCGCATTCGCTACATGTGCACTTGAAAATTGCCACACGCGAGAACTCACGTGTCATTTTATGCGATTGGGCAAGTGCGCTACTCGTGCATGTGACTTCAGGTGTGCAGTTGCGTTTTGAAATTTTCCGCATGCGGGAAATCACTTGTTATCTAATCACAAGACGTAGCGCCAAAGAGAATGCTATTGGAACCATTTTGCTATGAATGTGGATATAGATGTTTATTATTGTAGATGGTTTTAGGTAATTGCCTTCAGATTTGCACTGCTAATAACCTACTGGGCAACATTGCGACATCAACATTGGTGGCGGTGATTTTCACCGGTGAAACTCGCGCGCCATGTCTGATGTGATTACTATGAAAGCTTTCTCAAACTGTGTTGCATTGGTCGGGACTGAAATAGGCTAGGAAAAACTCGAATGATAGGTTGATGGTGTCAAGACTGCGCATCCCACTCGAGTTTTCTTGGAGTACTCGCGAAGGCGAAACATTTTTCGGGAACTGAGGAGTGGAGGCTAAATAGTGCTTAACCCAGGAGGTACTGATTCTACTCTTAGTAAGCCTCTTTTTTCGGAAAACAGCGGCCGGCTCCGCCATCCCTAAGTATTCCTCCGAGCGGGGCAACTCGTGATCACACAGGAATTAGAGATAGGTCTCTACCCGCGGCGGGTAGGAGAGAACCCTGGGAACGAAGTTGAGGAGGTGAGCGGAATGCATGAGTCTACGGCACAGGACGGGAGCCAGTGAGGCTCCCGCATGGGACCCGCTTCCCCAACCTCGAAAAGCGCCCTGGGGAGGAGGTTGCTACTTCACATTAAACGCCTTCTTTCTAATAAGTACCCCCTCCCTTGTGTTCTTGTTAATCACGAGCTTCCCAAACTGGGAATCGTTTTCTTCCCCTCCCCAGGGAGGATGTACTCAAAAAAGTTTTATACAGGGAGGGTCCGTCTCGCCGAGGTTCGACTCCTTACCCTTTTATATACCATTTTTTACAGAAAAGGTACCCCTATCGTGTACAGTCTGTTGAAAAATGGTACCCTTTTCACAAACCTAGTTTAGAATTTGCATCCCCTTTAACTGCTGTAAATGCACTGTCTTAACGCACTGGATAAATCACAAATCAAAACACTTTCTCGACTTTTTCACGGCCTCAAAATGCATCTGTCTGGTTTTTTGAGCCTTTTTACCGACTGAAGGAGAGGTTATCTTTGGGCAAGCTGTGATTGATTTGTACAGTGCCCAGGCCTCATTTGCTTGGCCGCGCGTTGATCTGGCCCGGCCACTTCGGCGCATTTTGGATTACCAGCTATTTCGAGAAAGGTTGTCGGAAAAAGTGCACACGACAATCCCTAAAGGCATTGTGAGTGGTTTTGAGTTCTCTGTTTTTCAAAGAAATTTGAAAGAATTGGCACGAAAGGCCGTGGAAATGTGTTTGCGAGTGCTAAAGGAAAGCAACAAAAGTAGGTTCAACAGCTATAGTCGTCAGGAACAGAGTATTGATCATAACCCATGTTACCTTTCGGGATTGTCGCGTGCAAATTTTTTTCCGACAACCTTTCTCGAAATAGCTGTATCGCTGTTTCTCTGCAGAGGCATCTAGAGATCTCTGAAGGGCTGGGGAGAGGAAAAAAAAGCGCGCGGGCGACGATGGGAAGGGGAAGAACCTCTGCTGAGCAGAGAGGGATTATCCTTCGAGTTTGTCAAGGTCTGCTGGATTCGTTTCTTTAAGTTGAAAAGCTTTATTGGTTTCTGTATCTGATGCTATCCTATTTCTATGATCCTAGCATGTTTATTTACTTTTGGACTTCGAATTTGTTGGAAAAAGTTGTGTTGGAAAGGGAGCATGGCGGCTGAGATGCCCAAATAAGATGCCACCTTGTGTATTACATTGAGGCTGAATTTGAGCGAATTATCACGAAAATTCGTTTGAACATTAGGGACAACAACTAACTGCAGAATAAGTTTCACTGACCTTTTTTGGTATTTCCCACAAATTTTAGGATCGCTTTACTGTGACTTTACTGTGGTACCACCACAGAGCCTGGGTTACCTGTGGAGGAGGACAAGGGCTTATCGGTGGGAGACGCATGTGGATCATGTAGTCATGCAAAGACTCGGTCGCTTCACTCGACGTTTTCGTGTGACATTATTCGTAGTAGGGATGTTGGTAGTTGTGTTTTGCCTCAAGAATATCCGGCGCCTTTTGCCACCAAATTTCACATGGATCGATCTAAGAAATCACGAACAGAGCCTTCCCATCTTATCTCCTGTCGTGGAACCTCGATTGTTCCTCGAACAATCTTTGTTTCTGCTTGTAATAATTTCGTCTTCCCCAAACAAGCAAGTAAACGCAGAAAGGAGAAATACGATACGAAAAACTTGGGGCAATGTTGGTGAAACTCGTGTACCAAACGATGTTGCATGGAAAGTTGTTTTTATGATGGGCAAAGCACAAGAAGACAAAATGGACCGGGCAGTCATGGCGGAGCATAGCAAAAATGGTGACTTACTTGTTGGTGACTACAAAGACGGATATAGAAATATTCTCATAAAACTCCTTATGGCATTTCAGTGGGCGTCCAAAATAAAGTGTTCCTATGTTTTGAAAACGGATGACGATGTTTATATCGAGATTCCTAAGGTAATTGAGTGGGTGATCGCCCGAAACGATGTGGATTCTCTCTATGGTGGTAATCTTTACCATGCAGAAGTAGTCCGAGACAAGAGTCATCGGCATTATGTTACCGAGGAGGATCTTTCCCTGGAACACTACCCTGTGTATTGCAAAGGTTCAATGATGGTAGTTTCAAAGAGTTTGGTTCCTAAGATGGTGGATTTATCAAGGCATATTAAAAGAATTGGCCCTGATGATGCTTATATAGGACTGCTAGCCTTCCAGCTAGGGTTGAAACCGGTCCAAATAAAAGGATTTCATCAATCAAGTTACATATATATGTTTATTAATTACTTAAGTACATGTCAGTTACAGGAATTAATAGGAATTGGAGATTCTCTCGGTCCAAGTCAAGTAGAGTATATTCATGAAGTTAAAACATCATTAGCAAATGATAATGAAGTACCTTCTACTTTTTGCATATCACTGCGAGGAGAATTTCTGCTTTCACTGTTACAATGTTGCACATTGCTGTTGATATTGTTATCATGCTGCTGCAGGCAAAGATTTTGCTTGAGAGTAAAAAAGTTGAGATGATCTTTTAGCGACCAGGGAGGCCTGCCAGGGTAAATTCCGATTAGCGACATGGCCCAAAAAGTAGCGACAGCACGTAAAGTGAAATCGCGACAAGAGATAACCTCCCTCGGCCAAATTGCGACAGTGATGGCAAAGCCGACAATAAGCGACAAGCATTTATAAACACTGACACGAGACGTTTTAAAATTCAGACGGGCGACATGGGACCTTCCCCTGGCAGGGCCTCACCAGGGGCCTGTTTCTTGAAAGTCCTGATAATAAATGGGCCAGGAAAGCTTTTTTTAACGTTTGCTGTGTGTACATTTTGATATCAAAGATTTCAGTAGCTTTGAGGATAATAGAATAGAACTATCAGTTAACAAACAAAACAAAATGGACTGGCTTGTTTCTAAGAACTGCTCTTTTAATCTTTAGCTTTTGATTTTATTGGCTTTGGCCATAAAAGTTACCCGGACTTTTGAGAAACAGGCCCCATTTGAGTTAATATTGCTCTTTAAATGCACTCTTCAATACACAGAAAAAATATTTATTGGCTGTGTAGAGGTCTATATTTATTTATCAACAAAATTCAGTGTCTAAGCAAAAATGTTTCTTCCAAAATATGTTTGACAACCAATCCAGTCTGTCCCCTTGTCCTCTGGGGACAAGGTAGCAATGTTCCTGGTGTTCAGATTGCAGGGACAGTGCAAAGAGATCTGAATGCCTGCAATAGGCAAGGGACAAGGTTAAGTAAAAATTACAAAGTTATCCAGACCTTGAAAACTGGGTCCACGGTGAAAATGATACACTTTTCAAGGGGTGGGGGTGTAATGAAAACTACAAACCTAAGACAAGTAGACCTCAAACTCTAAGAAGTTCTAGCCTCCTGAGGAGAAACAAAGTGAGAAGTAAAACTAGTGAAAACAAAAGACAAAAGACAAAAGATTTAGTTTAAAGAGTATTCAGAAAATAGTATATACATATTAAAACCAAGGAGCTGTCAAACATATTTTAGGGAGTCAGATTTGAGTGTTATTGTTTAGAAGTATTTTAAATCTTAGAATCCAAAATTGAGCTATGTTTGATGTCTCACCCAAAGCACAGTTTGGCTCTGTCTTGTGAAAAGTTTGCCGTTTCACTCGGGCGGTACTACACAGGTTTAGGATATAGAGGATATTACATGACGACATGGAGATGCAAAATTTCTTTTTGAGACTGAAAAAAATTTCACAAGGTCTTTGCTCAACAATCCTATGGATTTTTTTGTTGAAATTGAAAAAAATTGACTAAACAGACACAGAGTATTTATATTGTCATTCTTGGTTATTTGTCAAAGTTGTGCTCAAATTATATTGTTACTGGTATATAAGTATATTTTAATATGTTAAATTATTTGCAAGAGAGAGTTATATAGCCAGTGTAAGAGTATAATACTTTATTGACTAGGAATGATCAATATTTTCCTATTTAAATGATTTTGCGGTTGAAGTAATGTATGTTGAGTGAAAAAAAGCTTTATAAAAAGGTATTACAAAATTTTAGCACCAGTGCATATTGATTTGTAGCTAGCCTTGGACCAGGCTCTTTATAGGGGAACTTGGGCAAATATATAGTTAATTAATTCACCTGACCTTTAAAAAATTTTGGGAAAGTGTTCTTTTGTTCTTGGTTTTTATTTCTGAGAGATCCCAGATGACACAATGATATTAGAGAGATTAAACATCGTGTTTACGGCAAACAACAAACGTGAATTTATACCACGAGACCAAGTTTCCCTTTTACTTGTTGTTTACTGTTCATTATAACTACATGAAAATTAGTAGATTCATGCCGATTCTATCCATAAGAATTGTTTTAAGCTGATTTTATCTGCTCATTTTGAAAATTTCTCAACTTGAATCTTGCATTTGCCGTTTGCTGTAAACCGGATGTTTAATCTCTGTATTACCGATCTTTTTTTAGTCAATAAATTTTTCATAATTTGAAGGAAACAAAATTCAAAGAATGAGCAAATAGGATACTTTATTACATAAATAATATAAATTAAACAATACAGGGTGGTAAAATTCTATTTATCTCTAAAAAAATTAAATGTCCAAATCATCATCAGGATCCTCATCATCAAAATCATCTGCTTCATCAGGTTGGTAGAATACCTTCCCCTCCCCTGAGGGGTGTACTGTAACCTCACTTGTCTTATTCTCATGGTACATGTAGGGAAGCTGAAGGTTTGATCGAGCTTGTCGTTCGTCATCAGTCAATTTGAGATTAAATGTCAGGTTTTGAGTTGGATCAACCTGAACAATTAGGAAGGTGATGATTAGTTGATTTTCTGTAGTATATAATTATTAAGTCTGAAAACAAAAACACCCTTTTCCCTGATTTCTTAGGTGCAGGTGGAAAGAGACTCTGAAAAAACAGCAAATAAGGGGGTATGGGCTTGAAAAAACATGACCGCTGTGTTGGTGGAGAAAATGCAATATTGTAGGGGTGCATTAAGTAAAGCCCCATTTAGAAAGTGACTTCTGCTCTGATTAATATCAAATTCTACCTTAAGCCTTTAAACCCTAAGATCAAAATTTGAATTATCATTTGTTGCCCCTATTCATTTCCTACAGAAGTAGTGGGGAGAAGTTGATAAAATATCAAGCAAATTCATCTTGTGTGATCATGTCCGTAATTCTCATGACCACTCTGTGTTACAAAGCATTGATATTACAAGGAGAAATTTGATGCTGATTACTCTTAATAGGGCTTAAAGGGTTAAATTGAAAACAACAACAACAATGTTCAAGACAATTAATTGGAAGGGGAATATAGAAGTTTGTCAAAAATCAGCTGGAACTTACTCCAAGCAGCCCCTCATCTAAACACCTGAAGGTATGTTTTATGAACTGGCCCTTTGTGGGAGCAATGGCAAGGGATCTTGGAGGAAGGGCATGTACCATAGAAATCAGCTTTTGAGAATTGTCCACCAATATTCACTTTATCAACCAATATTCACTTTATCATCTCACAGTTGAAAAAACTGAATTAATGTGATAGCAGTGTATCAGTAAGTTTCAGTGGGTATGCACTGAACATTTTACTACAGGTTTGAGGGTTTAAACTTATACCTCTGCAACTGGTTCATTATATTTTACAGAACAGGATGCATTCCACTCCCTTTCTTCGTGTTCTGTCATTTCATACTCATCATTAATGGTAATGCTTTCAACCTAACAAATAACACAACAACAATTCAATAATGATAAATTAATACTTCTATTCTCAGTATAAATATATCATCACTATCAATGCCAAAAATTAAGAATCAAGATGGAATCCATTAGGAAATTGAGTACCATAAAATTCCGAAATGATTAGTTCTGAGAACTAAACATTTTGTGGAGCTGATTAAGATGGAATCCATCAGGAAATTGAGTAATAATAACAGCACTACGAATCTCTCCTCTTTCTCCAGTACTGACATTTTCATATTAAATCCATTTGACAAGTCATACCTTCTTCAACACTTTTCCTGTTTTCCTCTTGTGTAACAGTCTACAGCAACTGACTGTTTCATCTGAAACGAAATTCATTCTATGAGCCACAAGTCACTTACACGGCAGAATGTAACTGAATGAAAAGGGTGACATCAGGCCAGTAGTCTCCCAGCAGATTAAAAGGTCCAGAATCTACTGGATGGCAAGACACCTTAACAGATCACCAGACAACATACCGGTATTTTGTTGTTGATTTTCATGTGTTAGCATCAAAATGGATGAAGCCAGGAAGTTAACGGCAGTTAATGGCTGATCATTATGGAGATCAGAATGTACCAAGCAAACAACTTGTACAACCTGATAACCTGAGGACAGGAAAAGAAAAAAAATGAAAACAAAATCTGGTAAATCACAGAGAATAAATTATTCTAAAACTGAAGGGTTTGATGGATAATTGAGAACAATAAAAAATTGTGTTCACTTATGATTTTAAATCAGATCTCCAAATAAAAATTGGCCTTTTGTGCTGATCAAACTCCTGGGACTATTATTTAAAAAAAAAACTTTTAACAATAATTTATTTGAGCACAATAATAACTAATTATTATTATCAAACAAGTAAATCAGGAATGAAATCACTAATGAACCAGCTGATAATAACCTAGGACTGAAGTACACAGAAGTTGCACTATACCTGCTTGTGAGTTTGTTGAGCTGCTGGAATACAACTGATGCAGTGATGAGCATACAGTTGATGTTGGTTTCCAAAGCAACAGCTTACTTAAGGAATCTATCACAATAGCCACCTTTATCACACTGTCTGAAAAAAAAAAATACATTGAAAATAAAAATTGTAACAGTTGCTTTATATTTATCACCTTTTTATAAGTGCGTCTTGCCTCACCATAGAAGGTCAAAATTTGTCTCCCTTGACCTCAAAAATGGAAGCATGGTGGGAGCACTTGTTTGTTTACACGTATCTATCCTTTAACAAACGGCAGTCTATCATTTGTTTGGCTTATTTTTACAATAACAAGCCTGCATCTTACAGTACAGGTATATGGATCATAAATACAAGTAAATGGAGGTATCTGTTCTCTTACCAGAGTTGCTTACAAAGCCATCACTATTCAGTTTACTCCTGACAATTTGAGCCAGATTTGAGTTTTGATGGATGATACAGACATGTTTGTCACTGTCACCACTGCAAAAAACACAAAACATACACTTACAAAAATTATTGTTATAGAATTAGCAAGTCTGATAAATTATTTCCATACACGGTTTTCATCTATAACTCTTCTCTCCTTAATATTCTTTACCTTCATCATCAAAAGCCTTTCCTATAAGCACAAAACAAAATCTTATCCTTTCCTTGAAAAAGAAAAACCCAACATTACATACTGACTACTTGTGTTCACACAACTTCAAAATAAAAAATTAAATAACTGAGTAAAACAGTCAATCATTAACCTACCAAACAGGTGTTTAACTTAAGTGGAGCACTTTCAATGACTTGACCACATTTAGATGTTCAGTTTAAAAAGACAGCGTTTTAAAACAGACTAATATTAGCTTACCATTCAAGATTCCACCCTAAAGGATCAGTGAAACCATCATAGCAAAAAATCCTGCAAAAAATTAAGCCCTTGTAAAACTGAATTGAAGGGGTGCATGAAATAACACCCACAGTGTCTTTACCTGATGTTAAAGAGTTTGAAAAATATGAAGTAATTTATTAGGAGAACCATCCAGCTGATTATACTTTGCTTGCCTTAGGACCAACATTTTACAGTGGTCGGTACTGGCCTGAAGTATTATACTTCAAACCAAAAAATATGCATACTTCAGCTATCCATAGGAGAAATAAAATCCCACATACAATCTTAAAACCTAAATATCTTTCATGAGTTACCTCGCTAAAACGACACCCTGAAATATCCACCAAATTTCAACTACCAGAATGAACTTAAATCCCTAGTCACACTCCTAAAGTGTGTTAAAAAAAAACCAAAATTCGCAGCACTTTTTCAGAAGAGGTTACAGAGAATATTCAGGGAGAAAGGGATCAATGATTAATATTACACAACCTGTTTCTGACCTTTCTCTCATCTGTGTATCAAATGCAGAAAGAAATTGGTCTGTTGGAACATCCCAGAGTAGAGCATGCACATAGTCAGCACTAAGAAGAAGTAATGGATATTGATTAGAATTTTATAGTTGGACATTGCAAAAAAAAGAAAAAAAAAAATTGCAGGAATAAATTCTTCTCATGTGTCAATGTTCAAAGAAGTCCCACGATGTCTTTTTGGGCGGCTTTGATAGGCAATGCAGTCCAAGTCAGAGTCATAAACAAAAGTACCAAGCAACATGATCTAGTGAAAACAGTTTTCCAATTCTGCTTAGAACTCTGTCACTTACCAGATAAGTAAAAGTAGAAGGACTAAGCAAATAAAAGTGCATGGGAGTAAGCAATGTGATAAGTTCACACTTATGTCTCTTTTCTGACTCTAACAATCTGGCTTTCAATAAACTATTAGTGATGGTGTCATAAGCAGAGTTGGAAGAGAATGGGTTCCGATTCTTGAAACAGGAGGGCTTTGTTAATGACATGGACAGACAGATGAAAGTGTCACAAATAAACTTTTGATCAGTAGTAAAACAGGTCTTTTTAACTTTATTTTCATTAACGTTCAAAGTCATTATTTCTTGTTAATAGTCACCACTGGTCCCCCCTGAAATAATGTCTGAGGAACAAGAACAGAGATTGGAACATTGCATTTTTATCCAAACCCCCCTATCGAAGGCATGATTCCGACAGGCCCTTATCTCTTAATCTGCAATTTGTACAGGTCCCTTATCTCCACACACAGAAGAGAGGGCCCAATTCCCACAGGCCTTGTAGTAATCCGAGTAATATGAGTTTCCGACAGGCCCTTGTGGTTAAAATGCTTATTGCAAAACCCTTTTTTGTGGTTTCCGACAGGGTCCTTCCGGATATTATTAAATTATGCCTTCCACGGGTGGTGAGGGAAGGTTGAAGAGAGGGCTTGCAGATAAAAAATGGAATGTCCCATTCCATCTGATGACGTGTTACTCATTTTGCGGAAAACAGCAGAGGGGTCTCAAAATGTCAGCTGAATTTTCAGTCTACTGCAAGTAAGGCTATTCCTTTTGTTTAAATAATCATTCTTTACCCCAAATATGCACATTCCTGAAGAGCTCTAAAACAAACTACTGTGCCATAAATGTGGGACTTGAGGTACAAAACATGAATCATATCAAACGAGGACACTACCTATCCTTAAAACCTCAAAAAAAGCGTTCTACTCGACGTGTACACGGGTCACCGTACATTAATTCAATTAAGATATGTATAAGTTTCTTTCAGCGAACAATCGTGTCACCATGATCAAAGTTTTAATAACTTGTCTTACATGTATCAAGGCGCTATAAACCTTAGCTATTTCAATTAAGTGTGAAAGTCCCTTATCCTTTTCCTTCTTAATCCATTGTATATACCAGAGAGGTCTTAGAAAATGCCCTGGATAGTATGGTGACCCGTTATGGTGACCTGTCCAATCGTGTCTCCACCGGTACAATATATTAGCGGCAAGATACACAGCCTGCGAAATAATGCGCGCAGTTTTGACTCATCTGTTGTTCACTCTTTAAACCCAATACGTAGAAAGCTTTTTTTAATACTTCGGAATGTTGTAATTAAAGAAACAAAGACTTCTTTCCTCTATTGATTGTCTTTTCTCTTTCTATCCGTGAAATCTCTAATGTTTTCCTGAGAAAATGGCTCCGAAACGTGCATATACCTGCCTAGCGATTTCCCGTCACTAGAGCCAACTAGGAGTCACATACCTAAAATTCCTCTAAAATACAGTCTCAGTCAAAATGGTTGGGACACTTTGGGGTCTCCTTGTCCCCTCAATGTTGGTGTACAAGATTTGGTGACCCAACCGCGATAAACAACTTTGAGAGGGACGAGGTGAGCAGGAGAAGGGAAAAAACAGCGTTTGGCTAAAGTGTCCCAACTATTTTTGTCTGAGACGGTAGCTTTAAATACTGGTAGGAACTGTTTACCTTTTAAGCAGAGACTTTACAAAGCAGTATAATAAAGGCCTGCCACTTTGACTTATGCTATCTGCAAGGTAAGTTAAAGAAACATGAAAAGCTTGGGCTGCAATATCGAGAAGGGTAAATGTTGCTGGTTTAAAAGCGTTGATGTTGCGCTCAATGTTATCCTGATTTTCTGAAGCTTCTTATCTTAAAATGAGAAAAAAATGCTTACCATGTATGACAACAAGGTGAGATTTTTCTTTTCCATTAAGAATGTCTCCCAAGAGCATTATATTTTTCCGTTATATGCTAAACGAAATGACCGTACGACTTTCTGAACTTCAATGCCCAGTGGGCCGCCATATTGGATGCTCTTGAACTTGGAGACTGGGGCGCACCATACAAACAGTCAGTGGTCGTCAGCGGTTGTATTGCCTAGCAACCGACGCCTGAAGCTATGACAACAAATTTTCATTGAAACGAAACAAAACTTTCGCATTACAGTTCTAATTGCTTTTTGCAGAACTTCAAAAGTAATGATGGATGAATATGCTGATGCCAAATGGAACCTGCCGGGTTGGAGAATAGAACAAAAATATAATACAGATGTCTTGATAGGGAATTGGAACGAAGAACGTAGAGTGGTAGGTACACTGTGTATGTTTGCTGATTAGATCTTCGAAAATAGTAACATCCTCCTTGTAATAAGTGTCTGCACAATGGAAACTATCAGACTGTGTAAAATAAGTTGGGAAAGTTATATCAGGAACCTTGCACTTATAAACTACAAATAAATAAAGGGAGGTATGAAAGTCTTGATCCCGTTGTAGAGATCAATATGCAAAAATTAAAGGCACGCGCAAAATGTAGGCTTGAAATTTCTGCTTTTGTTTACACCGGCAAATTGAAAAAGATCCCTGATAGTTTATTGATGTAAGAATCAGTTAAGTTTATTTGATAAAAAAGGTCCCCTACAGGAAGGCGGATTTTTATATAGCATCACAAGCGTGATGCTTGCTTTCCATTCTTTGCATATTTTTGGTGTTAAATTATATTTTTGCTAGCTACACTGTACCAGTCCCCAGTTTTAGTAACATCTTCTTGAGAATATTTTTTCCCCTGGCACAAACGACCATATCGAAGTAAAATTTTCTTTGATAAATATTCTTAGAAATGCGAGGAGTAATAAAAAAGATTTTGGGGGGAAGGGGGTGGGGGACTAAAAACTTTGCAGAACTTTTAGATAATTGAAGGACTATTTGATATTAGCGTTAGAGCATCTTTAAACAGTGTCACTGAAGATGCTGTCATAAAACAACAAAGAATCTTTTCAATAAAGTTCAAGTTTGTGCATGAAGAAAGTGAAGAAAAGTTTTGTTGGCTCTGATCCCTGCACCATCCCCCTAATATCCATTGTTTTTCTATTATACTTTAAAACAAGTCATGTGAGAAAATGCTGCCCATGATCTATGGATATTTCTCTTACAGTGAGTTCTGGTTTATACCTTTGCTATTTGCCTGTTTTTAGTTTGAGAGAGGATCGTCCTTCTTTAATAGCACTCACAGAGTGGATTTCAAAAATTATGGAAAATGTCTGCCTGATGTCACAACCAGGAGGAAAGCCCTTGAGAAACATGATGTAAGTTAATTCAAAATTCTTATTCAAGGTCAATTTAGTCCTCGCTTAGCTGTTTTGCTCTCTTACCTTGCATTTCCCTGTCTGCGGCTCTCTTGTTAAGCCAGTAACCCATAGCACACTGGTCGAGAGCTGCTGCTGGGGTTGAAGTCAGAAGTCTATGTGTAGCTGCACACTCCCATGACAAAGGGGAAGGATGCAGCTACATGTATGCAGTGCCTCTGGAGATAAGAATGCAAGTCAGATAGTTCTTTTGGCTAATTTGTTTGTTATTTTTTTGTTAGGGTCTAGGAAAAGAGTTCATTTTCTCTCATCATCAAAAAGCTTATGAGGGAAACAGAATCTCCTGGTATGATCAGCAGTTTAATAAGCGAGAGATTGCGGAGTCTAAGCTCCCACCACTGAGAACATGGGATAGGCAGAAGCTGGCCTGGGCACCAGAGAAATCGGACTATCCTATTCAAGGTGTGTCGAGTCAAATTTTGAATATTATGTTAACTGTTGTATCCTTATTAATGAAAAACTGTTTTACAGTGACTGTCTGACCCTGTTAACAAGAAAAAGAGGTTCATCTACTAAATCCTGTGTTATATGTTCTTTCAGGGCATCCCACAAACTATGGTTTATTAGAAAAACTTCAGCAAAAATGGAAGAAAGAAGCAGCCATGGAAAACCTTGGGATACATTTGTCCACATACAACCTGTCATACAACCGTCATCCACGAGCATCATTCACTCTTCAACATTATGCACCTTCAAAAAGCCTCTCCTGTCATTTTCATCCTCATCGTGTCAACAAAGACCTTCATTTACGAGGAAAACAGCTGAACACTGCTCCAGAATTTCCACCAACCCTTGCCATCCCTCACAATGTGCCCCCTGACTTTCCACAATCAACCATTCTTGCAGTGTGAGGTTTATGTTGTTTGAGGACACTGGCTTACAACAAACATGCCAACACTGCCCTGTGTTCAAAAATTCAATACTGACTGCTAGCTTTTGCTCATCTCCATCCAGTTGCAAAGTTTTAGAAGCAAAAATTAACCAACAATGTAATATCTGCTCTTAAGCATAATTTGCTCAAGTGGACGTGGACACTGTGATAATAAAAACTTAATCTGACTGTCTTGATAGTTACTGCACACTTTATTAAGATTACTGTAATGGCATTTAATCTTGCAGCAATTTCTTATAATAATGAACTGCTTGTACAGTCTGGATTTTCATGTATTTAAAATTTGATCATGACCCATGATCAGGCCTTTTCAAGCCTACATGTTATTGTTTACTGTTTTTGAGCCAAATTAGGATGGCAACTTTGTATGCAATGCAATAATGCATTTGCTTTGTGGGGAAAGTAAAAGTCCTACTAAGATATAGACTACATGTCTGTAACTACAGTTTTTAACTCCAAAAGTTATTATTTTGTTGTTATCCTTCCAAATCATATCAGAAAACAAGTCTAAAACTTCAGATAAAATAAATATCATTACTTTATTCGGGTCTGATATACATAAATACAATAGTAAAAATAATTGCCTCATTTGTTTTGTGCACATTATCTACATCCAAGATGTATGCCCATTGTTGGTCCTCTTTTGTCACACAGAATCATAAAAGCAGTCCATAGGTCAGAAAGATTAGAACAGAAAATGAAAGTACAAGTAGGCTAGTGATTTTTACCAAAAGAACTTAACAGTACAGTTCTGAATATCTAGGCTTAATCTTGTACTTTCAAGATCTTAATGAGCAAAATAACGTACAAAAAAGACTGTCAGTTTTAACAGTATAAGTGTTCATAACTCTCAGTACATTGTAAATTACCTGTAACACAGACATGAACTATTGAGATTTTGTAATATATATTTTTGGTCAATAAAAATTGAAAATTGTTCAGTGAACATCAGTGTTCATCATTACAATGTTACACTACAAAATTAAATTTTAGCTAACAGTGGTTTGAATGCAAATTTCCAAAATTGTTGTGGGTAATACTCTGGAACGAGAAGCAACAGAGCTTGCTCTAGAATAACTGAAGTTAGTCCCCATACCCTGTGAGGTCCATTGATAAAGACTGGTAAGATAGCGCGTGAAGTAAACTGGGTGTAGCCATAATTGATTGGATTACACAAATGCATCAAAGGAAGAGTAAAAACTGAATCCACCTGCACGGACAGAGATATGGTGACATAAGTTATATGGAACTCATCAGACCCCAGGCATTCAAAAGGTGGATAATGCTATCCACCAGACAAATCCTATCCAGGGGTTTCCATAATACTTATCTACTGGATCTGTAGTGATTTGTTAGGTGGATAGCCATAGTCCACTCTCTTCTTCTAATCCTAACCCTACCCGCCTCTTCCCCACCCCACAACCATATGATCCACTCATTCTTATGAATTTTTATGCCTCTTTTTGTGTATCAACGATTTATCAATAATGACACACAGTAATTTATTTGCGATATTGTTATAGAGGCACCCTAAAAAATAAATAGAAATATAATGTCTGTTGTTAAAAAAGCCACACCAAAGAGGGGTCAGCCAGATGTCAATATTACAAGGATAACTACACAGTGTGCTATGCACAACTAAGATATGGCACTTTATCATCATATTGTAAGACAGGTGTTTTCAGAGTATTCCAATGTAAGACAAAATGTAAGACACTACATTATATCATCAACGAAGGGCCCTTTAGCTCAATGGCATCAACATTTTTAATGACCTTTGAAAAAAAAATTAATTTTTTTGAATGCTACAGTTCTGATCACTAAGGAGAAGTAATTTATCGCAGGCCATGTCCTTTAATTTGAAACATCCTGTGATAAAACCCTGGACACAAAACTTCCATTACAAAGTCCAAGATAATAGCTGTAAGACCCCAGATTCTGTGGGGGCCATTAATAAACACTGGTCTCTTCATGATTGTTACTCCAAGGTGTTTGTGTTTAGTGTATCGTTGATTGCTGGTGCTACACACATGATCCAGGGTAAGTGTGAACACTGAAGCAACCTAGGGTAAAGCAATTGAAATGGTAATTTTATAATACAGTAAATTTAGTAGCAGTCTCTCTCCTGTTTTGAAGGAAAATGGACTATAAGGACTAAGATCAAACAACGCATAATTCACCTACCTCATGTGGATTTAGTTGAAGTGAAGTGACATCAACTTCTCCAATAAATCCAAGAACAGGTGCGATTGCAGTTTTACCAAGCTGTCAACAAAATAATACAAGTATTTAAACAAACCATGATCGATTTAAATTGGATTGAAGAATATTTCTCTGAGTTTTTCTTTTAAAAATTCTCACCTGTTCTCTAATATTGTATTGTTTATTGGGAGGAGAAGACAGGGCTGAGAATTATTTGTCATTTTACTTTACTCTTACAAATCAGATGTTTGGGTATACATTACATTGTCCAAAAAAAATTAATATTTTTCTTTTCAAGTGAGAAGATCAGATTTCTTACCAAAAGTGACTAAAATTAATATTAGCAAGTTCCTCTCTTTTCTTCTTTTAAACACTACGTTGTAATGCACAGTGTAATGTACCTGAAGGTTTAGATTATGCTACTATTAGATTAACTAATTTTTGACAGACAATGCCCTACCCGATCAGGCATTGTTGGCATCGGAGCCCAGACTTCAACGTGCCTTCTGTCCAAACCTAATTCCTCATCCATTTCCCTGATGGCTGTCTCTATTAAACTTGAGTCTTCAGGATCTTTCTTTCCTCCAGGAAAGCTAAAAAAAATTAATATATAATATATTAATTATATAATTAATTAATACATATCTTGTTTCAGGTTTGCAACAAGCTGATTTGTTGCAAGACAGGTTTGAATGTGTGAGGTAAAATGTGCAACACTGCTTACATTCTACTGCAACATGGCAAAACAAGTTGCACATTTTTGTTGCCCCTTTTACTGTAGCTTAAAAAAAGGTCTTATTCACCTAGGTTTATTATAAATGGGTATTGGTGACATATATAGGTGCTTTATCCTACAGAAATGGAAAGTTAAGTCCTGGCTGTATCAGCCTCATGGCTGGTGTGTGCTTTTACTTAGATGCTATTCAAAGTCCAGTCACCAAAGTACAA
Source organism: Porites lutea (assembly GCF_958299795.1). Lineage (NCBI taxonomy): Eukaryota > Metazoa > Cnidaria > Anthozoa > Scleractinia > Poritidae > Porites > Porites lutea. The sequence goes on from NC_133201.1 coordinate 1,658,314, forward strand.
GGTTCTGCTCCTGTAGTGCCCAGTCGCTCCTGCTGCCTAACACTTGATCCCAGGCAACCAGAAAATCTGAGTTTTTTCATAGAATTCATTAGTTGGATACCCTGAATTGCACAGGTTCAGAGCACTGGCAGATCCCTCATTAACCCCACAATATGACCCAGCAGCAATATCCAGTTCATGGAAGTGACTTCTGCACCTTGGAGGGGGGGGGGGGGGGGGGGGGGAAGGGGCGTACTTCTGGGAATTCTTGGTGGGGGTAATGACATTTTTGACACCTGTTTTCAGACCTGGCCTGTAGGCAGAAATTATGTCATCATTACTTAGATTAGAGTGCAAAGAAAAAAAATTCTTCAAATTAATGCATTTCGAATTCCCAGATTTCTATTTCGTTCTTATTCATTTATTGAAACAATAACTATGTTCATACGCTTCTGTAGTTCTCTCAAAAACCATACCCGATTCCAGACCAAAATAAGCGAAGTGTAGGTAGGCTTATAAGCTTGTTGGCTTATATAAGGGATGTCATTTTATGAGGAAACAGCTGGTGGAATCATCAAATGCCACCAGCTGTTTTCTCAGGTTAGGCTAGCCAGGCAAACCAGACCAGTGACTTTGCAGAACTATGGGTTTTACAAAACACTGCTTTTTCAGGCTTTCTGTAATCGTTGCAGTTCTGGGCTGGTTCGCTTCACATGATAGCGGGATAAAAGTTATCTTGGCAAAGTGAGCCCAGCCCAGCCCAGCTCACGTGACCAGGTGTTTAGGATAAGTTGGAGGTGGGCTGAATAAGTAATAAAATAGAGTCTAACCTGACTTCTCCTCTGTGGCTATTCAACTGACTTGAGCGTAGAGTAAAGAGAACTGAAGGAACAGAGTCCACAAGGCACAGAGGCACAAATACTGCCGCCTCCTCTGTACAGCTAGCTAACCAAGACTTGCGAGGCTTCATCAACCCTAGCTGCTTCACAACCCGTGCTTTATTCGGGTCTGAAAAAGCATCATTTAAACTGTTTAACGTTCTTGGCAAGCTGGTACTCATTGTCCTATAATGCTGTGACGACGAAAAAGGTGAAGATTTACAGTGCAACTTTAGATGACAAGATAAGGGGAAACTTCTTGAGACAGAGATAGTGAAACGTCTAACACAGTTGGTTCGATGCCCCCTGGTAGTGCAAAAAGATGAAGGAAAGACCAAACTAAAACTCTGTCCAGTCGACCTTATATGAACGATTCTTGTAAAGGTTCCTGTCCCCAGCATTATACGTGATTACGTTTTAGCAGTGTATTTGACGCTTAGCTTTACGCTCTTCTCGCTTTTTAGAGCAGCTATTGGATAGAGACCTCCATTTTCCAATACTTCGTAGTTTGACGTCATATAAGCTTCATGAAAGTTGTTTTGTACAAACCGCTGTGCAGAATATCCCAAGGTGCCAAAATGGCGGTCGCCAAAAGGACTGTGGAGCTTTTCTATGATGTGCTCTCTCCGTATTCGTGGTTTGGATTCGAGGTAAATCTATATTTCTGTATAAAAGAGGACTTACTAGTAGTTTTAAAAAGATTTTACTCCAAGATATCAACAGTATAACAAGTATATATGAGGCTTGGGCCATTCCATGCATTTTAATATACACACCGTCCCCCTCCCCCCCCCCCCCCCCCCACCTTTGCTTATAAAGAAGTATTTAAAAAATCTGAAAGAACAACTGAAGCAAGATTTCCGTATACCCCTATCCATTGATTACACATACACCTACTGTTCAAAGAAAACAAAAGTCAGAAAATTTGATGTCAAGGGGGTGGGTGGAAAAATTACAGAACGGCCCGTCATGACTTTCTCTGAGCTCTATAGAGACATTCCCCCCTCGCCCCCGTTGACCAAAAGTAAAAAATGGAATTTCTGAAGGTTGCAGGACTGAAGACCAGATTTTCTAGATAAGTAGCAGATTGAAAAGCAAAAATTTCTGAAGCTATAATTTTATAAGACTCATAGGGCAAACTTTTTGAGGGGCTTTGGGGGAAAGAGAGCGTTTTTCTGATGGCTAAGAAAATATCAAAGTCCTTCATCAAGAGCGGGAAGGGGGCTGGGGGTGGGGGGTTGGTGTATGTTAAATGGAATATTTAAATATACATATAATATACATAATAAAATTTCTCAGAATTGTCGCATGGATGAGCATATGTCAGGCAAGTTAATAAGAAAAAATATTGTGCCAGAGTTCCCCCTGCATATTCTGTTAATTTCTCTGCACTTGACTGACCTGAAAAGGGACTGCTGGCCCCGGTTGTTCAAACGTCGGATAGCGCTATCCACCGGATAAATCACTATCCAGCGGATAGCGTAATTGATTTCCGTAATACTTATCCGCTGGATAGTGATTTATCCGGTGGATAGCGCTATCCGACGTTTGAACAACCGGGGCCTGGAAGTTATTGGTTATTAAGACAGCTATCCCTGGTAATTTCCTTCAGGTCCTATGTCGCTATCGATCAAGATGGAATTTAGACTTGCAGTTTCGGCCTTTTTATCTTGCTGGAGTCATGGGAGCATCAGGTAAATCCACATAACACTTACTTTACATTTTCTTTCAATTTGTTTTTAAACTCATGTACATTTTAAATACCCAAACAGTAGTTCTTGTGCATGTAGTATACCACTTAGCTTGGTATGTTGCAAAAATAAACAGAACTTAATGATATTTTAAGAAGTTGAGCATATCAATCAAATCTTTTACGGAGTATTAATAATTCCCAGAATAAGAGCAGTTCCACCAAATGGACCTGTTCACTCAGAATGCAGAGGAAAGATAACTATGATGTTGGTGCAGCTCTGGCTTCTCAAAATGTATGAAAAATTTGGGGGGCAGGTTGGAATCCTCATTATTTGCCAAATTTTTACTTATTAACTGACTGCTGTAAAAAACTAAAATCAATTAAAATAAAACATAAGAACCATGTACAATGCATAGTATTTTCTCTATAAATTTGTCACTTTATTGGTTTACTTAATTTCATAATTTTTATGGCAGTTCCATTAGAATATCAAGGAAAGTTATGGATGGGTGTTTGTTGTTAATTCTAGCTTTTATTTTATTCTTTTGGTAGGGAACAAGCCTCCTGGACTGGTGCCAGCCAAAGCAATGTATATGACAAGAGACCTTGAAAGATTGAGAGATTTTTATCAAATTCCTTTCAACCATCCTTCTGTAAGTCTGTCTATTGAGTGGCAGGGAAGTGGGCTTGCTTGGAAATTGATGATTAAAATTTTTTTGTAATTCAGTCTTTGGTTGCACTGCTGATCAAAAACAATTGATAGTATTATTATTACTATGTGTACCTTTTAGACTCTAAATGTATTTGTGATTTTTGAACCATTACAGTTTTGAGTATGATCTTTGTGTAATATGCATAATATTTGTTTCCACCCTCAGTAAGGTACTTTAGTTAAATCGGTCACCCTAGACATACTTGCCACCTCTCATTTTATATTGATGTGGTTGTTGTTGTTGTTGTTTTTTTCATAGGATCCTGCTAATGTCATGTTTGTAAAAGGTAAATAAATAACTTGTGAAGCTTTTATTTATAAATATTAAGGAATTGTGTCTGTTGTTTTACTGAGCTGGACTATGACAAGTAAGCATCTCCACATTATGTTTTTCTTTTCCCTAGGTTCTCTATCTGCCATGCGTCTTGTCACAGCAGCGAGCAAGGATCATCCAGAGCTTGTTGAAAATCTAAGTCGGGAATTTTGGATGCGTGCCTGGTCCAGGGTGAGAGAATGAATTTTAATCCGCCCTATAAACCACATACAAATTCTCCTATAAACTGATCTCTACACATTTCCATAAAGAATTAGTTGAGGAAGTTGGATAAAAGATCATAGCATTTTCCCTGTGGTGATTATTTTATTAATTCTCACAATCTTTTCTCTTGATTCTGTATTGATGTTGTTTAGGAGAAAATTGAGGTTGATCACTTTTGGGACTTAAATCATATGATTAAGTGTGTCAAAGGATAGAAATTAGTTGGTTCTTTTTATGGACTAGTTTCTTATAAGAGAATATCAAAATACCTTTATGAACAATAAGATTTTTATTTAGCCTGGGGTGAGCAACTGAACTGGTATTTTTTACAAGCACCAATTTAGCCACAAAAAATTTTATTGACCACTACAACTACAACACTTTTACAGACATGAATCATAAATTGCTCAAAACATCTTTTAATGATCACCAGTATACCAAATTTGAAACTAATTTTTTTGTTATATCTCATCAGGATGAAGACATCACACAACGTGAAAGCCTTCTGGAGGTACAACGTTTGTAACTTTTAATATTAAACAAGACATATGAGAGGGGCTAAAAAAAATTGTATAATAATTCCAGAGATTGGCATGCTCTGATTGGTTGAGAATTGTATCATATGTCACTATATTCACCCCGCATGGGGTGATCATAGCGATTTCTGATGACTCTGTACAAGATCGAACACAAACTGTGAGTAATACAGAGTACAATAAATTGAAAACAAAATGTTCCTTTGTCACTTCATTTCCTTGCTCTGTTCTCCATTGCTTTTGACAAATTATTGATTGTTAAAAATCATTTTTATTTATTTTTAGGTATGTAAAAAAGTTGGCTTGAATGACAATGATACTCAAAGTCTGCTGAGCAGAATTGGAGACCAGGAGATAAAGGACCAACTTAAAGCAACAACACAAAAAGCCATTGACTTGGGGGTAAGTACTGAAAAAAGCCATTCAGCTTTCAATTTTTGTTTTATTTTTAGCCCATGTGAGCAATAGCTACATCAGAGAAATAATTATATACACCATGTATTTCTTTGAACATCATTGTTACCCCAGTTTTTGTGGAAGTATGCAAAATGTTCTGATTTTCTATTGAATGACAAAAATATACAATTTTGCTTTTAGGCATTTGGAGCTCCATTGATTGTAGCACATGTTGATGGACAGCCTCATATGTTCTTCGGCTCAGACAGATTCCTTCTGTTGGCTCATTTGCTGGGTGAGTACACCTCCCCCTTCCCCCCCCCCCCCCCCAAATCTTGCATTACCTTTTGTTTTTGAATTCCTTTGGCGACAGAAATTGCAAAATTTTGGAGGGCATACAAAGTGTATTATTGACCTTTAACTATTTTCAAATCCCCTGTAACACACTCTGTTTGGCAAAAGTACCCTAGTGGCGAGGAGATGGAGCGACTGCTGTATTTGCAGGCTATTTGCCTCCCAAATTTTGCATGATATATTTTATTCGAAATCTCTTTGGAATATACAGTCCTCCCAGAGGCAAAAATAATAGTTTTTGCAAAATTGTTGGAGGAGAGGCAAACAGGGTGTATTATGGGGGATTTGAAATAAGAGAACCACCCCTCATCGCTTACCCTCATTACCAGGGCTCTCTCCTACTCGTCCCACTAGTAGCGGAGAACCCTGGGAATGAAGTGACCCTGGCGGCAGGGAGCGATGAGAAGCGGCCGTTATTCACGTGGACTGCTCTGTTCTATTCCTGAATTTTCACGCTTGCGAGTCGCCGACCAACCAGATATAAGGGACCTTAAGCGACCACGACAACCACGACAATGACAACATTAAGAAACACAATTGGTTTTTTGAGCTAAACAACTGCTCTGCACATGCATCACGCTTTTTAGTTCATTTCTTTGACGTCCATTACACGACTACGACGTGAAACCTCCCAATTATGAAGGACGTGAACATACGACGACGAATATTCCTTTCTCTTTTTGAAGCTGGATAAAGGCCCGTAAGAATTCAATCGCGTACATTTGACAAATTCAGCGGATCCAAATAGACGCGATAAAGTTTGAAAGGACGCAAATTCATCCTTCATCCTTTGGCGACGTTTTCACTCCCGTCGTCGTCGTCGTTGCTTGAGCTTCCTATTAAACTCTGACCATTTACTTTTTGAGGTATGGGTAACGAGGGGGGTGGGGGGGGGGGGGTTGGGGATAAATGATTGAAAGGTCATGTGGCAAGATATCCCAGGTACCTAAAGGTCAAGGACGTCAGAAGCAATAAAAGATTCTTTATTTTAACTCCGCATGGAGAGGTCAACCGTTAGTGTACAGTTTAATTATAACTTAAACATTCAAGGAAATTTACCAGTTTCAAGAAGACTTCCCAAGCTTCACGCAGTTTTCAAGGAACGTTGAAACAGCATCTCTAGTACTGAATCTGAGTGCAAGGTTTTAAAACTCCTCAGGAGTTTTGAACTCTCTTTTTCAAAAAACCCCTTCTCATGGGTTTCTCGAACTTTGAAGATGACAGTTTCATTTCTTTTCACTCCGGCTTTCTGGATTTTATTTTCATAGGAGTGAAGTGGGAAGGACCTCTGACAGCAAAATCACAACTGTAGAAATGTGTTCAAGAGAGTTTTTACTTACATTACACTAATTTCCTTTTTTTTTTACATCGTGTTGCACTGCAGTTAGCAATACGACCAGTTCTAAACTGGGAACCGAAACACAAAAAGGGAACCTACTGTGGCTGATAATTCTTTATTAAAAACTGATAAATTTTTGACTTGTTTGCTTGTCTGACTTGCAGTTAATATAAAGGTCGTGTTCCGTGTTATAGGCAGCTTTAGAAACGACGACGGCGACGGGAACGAGAACGTCAAAAAAAGGAATGGGTTTGTTACAAAACAACAACTCTGTACATTTCTTTGCCGTTACTGCACGACTACGACGTGAAAATGCCTGTTTTCACGCTTTATTGAGGACGTACGCAAGCGACGACGAATTTTTCTTTCTCTTTCTAAACTTGAGTGCGGTCCCCAAGAAACAACTTTACGGATATTCGCCTACATTGGACATTTTCAGTGGATTGGAATAAACGCGACAACGTTTGAAAAAACGCAAATACCTTTTCAAAGTGACGTTTTCTCTGCCGTCGTCGTCGTCGATGCTAAAGCTCCTTATTTAATCGATCAGTCGGTAAGGAGCTTAACCAACCACGACGACGAATTTTGTTTAGCGACGTTTTCACTGTCGTCGTCGTTATTTCACCACCCTTGTACTGCGTCATTTACGCACAAGCCATGTGGTACACAAGACTTATCGTAGTCACTGTATCAAGGAGCAATTAATATTGCATGTTGGCACTCCTGGTTGCTGGTTGCTGGATGCAATTCCATCGCAGGCTTACCCTTGGCAGTATGTCCCCCCGTAACTATTTATACACCTGACGTGGTGAAGCAAAGATTGTTGTCTAAGGCTTGAACCTGGACCTGTAGTTCCGTAGATCGAGTTATTAACCACTTGGCCACCGTACCTGCACAATTTACAGTCAGTTCAAATTGAGACGAATTAGGAGAGGAGAGCATCGTGTGTTTTGTTTCGATGTTTAGCTCTATTCTCGTGTGATATCATTCTAATTATACGTATACAATATATATATATTTTGCCTTTGAGGTGCAGTTCCTTTGGTAAACGTATCTAGTAAGCCTCCGCCATCTCCCTTCATTAAGTTTGCTGCCTTGAGTTGCAAAAAAAAACAACCTGATGTAAGGAAAAAACACACAAGAAATCTTAGCTGCGTTGGTTAGTGGGCTTAATAACCAGTAGTGGTGACTTGTATCCTGTCGGGATAGGAGAAATTCTCTGTGTTTGTAAATGGGAATAATTCTGAGGCGTCTCGGATCTGTTTCCGTCTTCCATGCTTCTTGAATGCTCCGAGTTTGGAAAAGTCTCTTCATTTGTTTCTAATTTTTCCTCCATGTCCTCCAGGACAATAGATTTTTTACGCTTTTTCTCGGGTTTTACTGACAACGACTCCGCTTGCACATTTCTTGCCCTTCGCGTGAAATCACCTTTCGTTTCTTCATCGGATTGTGTTACTGCATTTTCTGGTCTGTTTCTAGTTGATTTACTTTTCTTTGGTTTCTTTTTCTTTCTTTCTGTTTCTTCCGGAGCAACGGATTTTCTCCTAGTTGTTTCTGGCGCGACAAAATTCTCATTTAACTGCTTTATCATATCTTCCACATCTTCGTCCGAATTTTCGGAATCTTCATTTTTGCCTTTAGTTGCTACTTTTTTCTTTCTGTTTTTCTTCTTTTTCTTGTTTTCTGCATCTCCCGTGGCCGTGGTTACAGACGTGGATCGCCACATTTCTGGACTAGCTGGGATAACATTAAAGCTTGTGAAACCTTTTAGCTCTTCTTCTAGGTCGGATATATCGTCTAGATCTTCAACGCTTTTCTTGTTATCCTTTTGCCTTTTTATTTTTTTCTTCTTCCTTTTGGTAGTTTCTCCATCCTTGGACTCTGGTTTCGTTGTTTTATTTTTTTCAGAACCTTTTGCCTTCCCCTCATCTATGACCAGTGACGATGCAATTTTAGTAGCAGAGCTCACGACCTCGCCTTCGTCAGTAACTGTAGATCCTCTACGTCCGCAATCTTGTGTTACCAATCTGTTGTCCTTCCCAGAGCTTTTTATATTGTTTCTATCAACATTAACTGACTTTCTGCGCCCCTGGCTTGCTAGAACGGTTAATTGATCATTCTTTTCCTCGGTCTTTTCAGAAACTTTAACTTCTTCGTCAGCAGAAATCTTAGACTTTCTCCGTGCGCTAACGCTTGTAGCTAACTTTTCTTTGATCCTTGAGGTCGATATTTCTCCATTACGAGCCGTTGTACGATCGTCCGCTTTTATTTCATTTTCCTGCTTAATTGCTTTTGTGTTCTTTTCCCTCTTTTTGTACTTATCCTTGGGAGTGGCAATCCTAATTTCATAATCTGCTGCTGAACTAGGCTTTCGTTTGTCTGGGTCTCGTACATCCTGCAAGGTCGAAGACTTCTTTTTCGTGTTAACTTCTGTCTCTGACAGCTTTGGTGAATTTGCTTTTTCATCTGAGGGTGATATTGAGGATCTACGAACTTTCCTTTCGGTATTTGAAGACGATAACAAGTTTCCACTTTTCTTTGGCTTTTCAGACGGTTGTTGTTTTGTTGTTTTGTCGTATTTCAGTGGCAGAAAAGCTGTGTTCTCATCCGCATTTGAGCTTAAATCAGAAGACACGACAGATCCTTTACGTTCTTCACTTGTACGGACATTAAGCTCTGAATGCAGATAACCATTAGCATTCCTCTGAGAAGTAGGTTTGTTTCTGTTTTTGTCACTGTACTTTGTTGCTTCATTTTTGTTGTCACCTCTCGCGGAAGCAGTAGCATTATCGTTTATAAAGCCAGGGTTTTCTATCCCATTAGACAATCGTGAGCTACCGCTGGAGTCTCGCAAAATGCGCTCGTCGTCACTGTTTAATATGTCACTCAAATTGTCATCGTCTTCTATATTCATCTCGCTTCCACTGTCAATACTTCGTCTGTCCATGTCGGAGTCGACGTCATCGAGAATAAGTTTTGGCGGAGTCCGCTGCATGTGCAGTTCTGTTGGTGTGTACGCGGGCGCTAGTGATCTGCCTAACGAACCGTTAGCCTCGTTTTCACCTGGACGCAGGCTGGCGGAGGCAGTTTCGTGGGATCTTCCGTTAGCTGCCCAAAAAAGGTTAAAAAACAAAAAATTAGCAAAAGTGTTTTGTTCCTGTCCGCTCTTCTGTTTCTTTAAGAGCTCTAGCTCATCTCCAAGGAATCCTCTCTCAAGAGGAAAATATCAAGTGATTCTTTTAAAGAGGTAGCAAGCGATACTAAGTTTCTAACGTTTTATCAAGATGCAGTTGTTAACTCACGAAAAAGGATTTGCCTAATTTAAAGGGGGCCGCCAAACATCTGCCCGCGCTAAAACCAACAAACGTTTCAGTGCTGTACTGTATGTAACTTAGGGTCTGTAGTAAAATATATAGGCTCTTCGACGACAACGCCCCTGAAAGCATCAAAAAGCACTCGAAGCGAAATTTCGTGTCTCTAATTAAAAGTTTCCGCATTTTAATAGCGTTTTTTATGCACCTACCGATTGATTTATTGTCATTTTCTTCCATTGCTTCCATGATCCGCTGTAGCTGTTGAACTTTCTTTTGATCCACGCGGTCACTGTTGATTGGAGTGAATTTCCTTCTGTAAAGAAGCCAGGAATGTTTCAAGAACTTCCAAAAGACGCACAGGAAAATCAATCCTAAGATACCCCCCAAAGCATAGAACAAAGGTTTCAAGTCAACTTCAATAGGTGGTAGTTCATTTGTAGGTGCCAAGGGTTGGTCAGTCGCCGGCGCCTGGTGAAGACTATATGATGATCCTTGGACGGCGGATAACATGAATGACGGGTGAATACTTCTTCCATCCCATAAAGGGATGACAAGAGAGTTGTTGGACAGGAGACGTCGAAGTAAACCCAGAGATGTCTCAAGTTTAGTAAGGTTTTTCCCTTGTACTGTAATGTTTGCAGCCAGACCAGTACAGGTCAGGTAGCTTGGTTCACGGTAGGAGTTTTGCGATTTTTGCTCGTTATTTTTCTTCGAGCTTTTCCCCTTCATTCTGCCACCTACTAAGCGTTTTGCACGATGATGAGCCTTGATCGTCTCTACGTCCACTCCGCAATACGGCCAATGACCAGTTGAGCAAGCGATGTTAGCTGTGACTTGCACCAATGGAATTCTGGAAAGACTTGCTATTCCTTGCTCCAGATAAACTCTTAATTGTTGTTCGTTGCCTGAATACTGATCGCAGTCCCGTATAAATACAAGAATTACTTTGTAATACAACATTGGCACTGTGGTTGCTGGTGGGGCTGTGAAAAAAGAAAAAGAAAACGGGTTTCCACTTGCAATACTATTTATGAAATAATTTATGCTAGTAGTGAATATTTCTGTGCTAGAATCCAGCTTTGGATTAACGGACCTCTGTATGGGTAACTGCCATGCAACGTCGATTTCGTCGCTCGTCAGTTTCCATATGGTCTGTTTTTTGAGGCCAAATCGTCGCATATCAAGAATTGTTTTGCGTGGTAACGTTACCAGCGAACTCAGCGCAACCACAACGAATACGGAAACGAGAGAAAAAACAAAACTAAACCTCTGAACTACCCTGCGAGCGAAAGTTCTTTCAGTCTGGCATGGCTTTTAGCGACGCGAACGACTTGGTACAAGTACAGTGGCGAATCCAGACCTTTATTGAGGATATGAAGCTTGCGTAGCCAATGCAATACTGTTACCTCAATTACTGGCGGCTTGCATTGGTTTTGACATTGAAACAAAGCGGAAGAGTTATTAATCCTCAGAGTGATGTATGCAGTGAACGAAATTACAATTAAGAAGGAGTACTTGCTCACCAACCTGTGGTGCTAATGCACTTGTCGCAACAGTAGGTTGCATTTTGGGGACACCAACAGCAGGTCCACTGCGATGTATCAACATAACGTTCCCCCGTGAGATTAACAAAAGACTGCTGGTCCAAAGTACCGCAGGCAGAGGTGTGGTTGAATGCACATTTGCATTCGTTGTTGTCTACTGCACATTGTCCGTTTGAAAGCGAGCTGTTGCAAGAAGACTAAAAAACGAGGAACATTGCGTTAGTAGTTTAGAGTGAATGTTTTTATTCTTTTTGAGCAAAGAATAAGAATAAATCTCTATTTTTCATTCTAAACTTTTCGTCTTTTTATTTATTTATTTATTTATTTAGCAGCTTTTCTGGACACAGGCCTGCCCAGAGGGAATGTGCACGAACGGGACTCAGGGCCCATGCAAGGTGCCATGGCCACACCACCGGAGTCTACGACCCCTACTCCTTTCGAATAGTGATGTGGGTTCTTTTACATCCCACAAGAACAAATCAGTGAAAGTGCTGTGAGACGGGACCTACGGTTTTTCGTCCTTATCCGAGAAGACTAGAAAGTCTAACCATTTGCAGATGTCATTACAAAGGCAGCACTTACTTCTCAGTTATTTAAAGACCCTGAGTGTTGGTCCGGCTGGGGTTTGAACCCGCGATCTCCCGCTCGGCAGATCGGCGCTCTCCCAACTGAGCTAACCAGGCGGCATAAATTTTTAGGCTAATTTTTCATGACACGCCAACGCGGATGAAATTTGGAGGACATACGTCAATTGCTCGTTAACAGAACAATTATCGGATGAATGACGTCATTGTTGACGTCACGGAAAGATGGTGGCGCGACGGCTCAACTGTTTTGGCAATGTCGAGCTTTACTCTTCCTTTTTTTTCATTTTTGGGACTAAAGAAATAGTCTAAAATCGTAGCAAAAATTAGCCTCCCCGTAGACGTCCTTTGGGGTTCGTTTGTTACGCATTCATTTCTCCCCCACGCGGGGGAGAAATGAATGCGTGACAAACGAACCCCAAAGGACGTCTGCGTGGAGGCTAGGCAAAAATGGTCTTAAAAGTTATCTGGTGTGTTCAAACGCCGCGCAATTTCATGATGGTTTTTAAAAGAGGAAGAAATAGCCAGTAAATTGTTATGTTTACCATTAGTAGTTATTATTAATTCGTTTTCTTAGATTGTTAGTGGAATGGTTATTTTTCTTCGCAGATCCCGTAGCTTGTTACGTAATTTAGTTGATTATTAGACGTACTGAGTATTGACTTGATCTTACACAACCTTCGTGCTTCCTGTTGTGTTTGTCTACACAAAAGCGGGCAGGTAAATTATTATATATAACGTAAAATACAAGGGCTTCAGGTAATTACTATTATCTTTGTTAACAAACTATTCCAAGTTTTAAGGTTTATTATTGTTATTAGATGAATCTCTAGCACCTAGCGAGAGATGAAAGTTGAAATGAGTTTTATAGTGTAAAAAAATTGTTCATGTTGTGACTTCCAATTGATCATAGTCTGCATGGCAGGCGCCCTTCCCCTACCCCCCGGGGGATACTCCCTTATATTTGCCTCATAGGTATGTGCCGCCCCAAAGGGTATGTTTTTTGCGCCGTTTTGGTCTGAAAACGGGTAAAGACTTTTCCTTTTTTGGTCTGAATTCAGCCGTGGTTTTCGCGGCAACGCATGAACGTATTTGTCGTTTCAATTCCAAATGAATAAGAAAGAAAGAGCAATATGCGAATTCGAGGTGGATTTTAAGAAATCCTTTTGTTGGCGTTCTAATCTAAGTAATGATAATATTATTTCTGTGTACGCCAGGTCTGAAAACCGGTGTAGAAAATGACAATTTTTTGGTCTGAAATAGGGTCAAGATTTTGGAGAACCGGCAGCACACCCCCACCAAGAATTCCCAGAAATATCCCGCCGCGCCATACCCCTTTCGACGCCTGCTACGCAGGCTAGATGGACTGCGATAATATTTCTTTTTTCGAGTCGCACTCTATTCATTCTAGAAAGTTAAACATTTTTACCTGATATAAATTATATCGGCCTTATTGTTCTACCATGAAATTTAAAAACAACAGGATATTGGTCGGGAAATTGTAAAACTTTGCTTGGAACTCAATTTAAAGTCCTACTTTTTTCGCGCAACAATATGCCAGGTGGTTATGTTTTTATTGTTATGTCAAGCAAATACCAAATGCCACCTAAGGTTTATTTAAAACATCTCACAGGATCAACGCAAAAATAATTATCGAAAGTCGCTGTTTGAATAAAACATCCATGCCCCATTTGTGTTGTTTTTAACTAAAACTACGTTTTCCCCGGTGATCAAAACTTTATCTACTCGAAATGTGCTTCTTTCGTATTCATAGTAATTCACAAATAAAAACATAAAAACGACGACGACAAAGATGATGACATAATAATGATAATAATAATAATAATGATAATAATAATAATAATGATGATAAAAATAATATTTCCACAATAATAATAATAATAATAATAATAATAATAATAATAATTTTCAGAATAGTAATAACAATAATAATTTTCACAATAATAATAATAATAGCAATAATGATAATAATAATGATTAATAATAAAACATCGGTTTGACTTAGATGATAAAATATAGTTCAAACATTCTGATATGGTTGTTACGGTTTCTCTGGTGATTTTTAATTATCTTTTCGTTCCTTGCACGGTTTGCCGTCGGCGAGACAAAATTCTAACACTCAAACAAAAGAGGATTGATCTGTCTTCTTAGGTCGTTGTCTGCTATAACTGTCAGCTGTAAGTCGGTCATTTTGATTAGCGTACTGGTATTAACAGACGTGAATATGGAGACATCTTAATGACATGTCTCACCAAAGCTGTTATGGCAAAGTTAAATTTCAGGCTAGCGAAATAACCAGATTGTTAATTCATCTCAGTAAAAAAACTATATTGCACCTTTAATTAACTGTTACCTCTAACCTGAGATATGAACGGGATCAGAGTATAGAATTCTCTTTTTCGAGGCGAATATTGCTTGAATCTATCATGGGTAATTCGAACTGACATGGCGACCATCATTTAAGGAAATTCAAGGATGAAAATTCCGTCTAAATTATTAGGCGATAATACATGGTCATTGTGCGGTATTAGCTAATTAGGAGAGTTTTATCCTCGGCCTTCAAAGTTAAAAGAAAATCTTTGTCCAATATTGATTGCTGACAACGGTAGAATTTGTCAGAATTTGAGAGGTGTGCCTTCATCCCGCAGCGATATGAAATCTTTTTTCATTTCAAATGTATATTCTAATTCCTGAGAAAAAAAACTGAATTTGTGTTTTAAATTAAGGCATGTTACTAAATATTATAATTTCTCTAGTTTAAGGATTCAAGTGAGAGCTCTGAGGAAAATTTCACTTTGTTAGTTAAAGTCTATACTGAAAACAGATCTATTCCTTCATTTGCTTGACTATTACGTTTTCATTATCAACTTGTTAGAAACAAAAAAATAAATTTCAGACAAATTTCACAATACTAGTATCCTTACTTTTTGTTACATCAGTCGGGATGGATACTACATTGAAAGAATTTTCTTGGTGTGTGAGAAATGCGAAACGGTAAAGTCTTCAAAGTTCGGTATTTAAAATCAGTTGGCCAACTTGAATTTAAAAGTGTTAAATAAAATCCAATTTTTAAGCGCGCGTCGTTTTCAATAGCTCTTTTTATCCAACATGCATGCCTGTTTACACTGTCGCTAAGCCAAAAATGAATAAAATTATCTAATCCCTGAATTCTCGAGGGACGTTTACTTCAACACTTGAAAGAGGAAAAAATAAAATGAATTTTTATTTCTTACCTCAGAACAGGGATAAAATTTTCCTGAATTCAATGCGGGGCTAGTGAGTTTCGTTTTTAGCATGAAAATGGCACCTACGTACGAAAAGACGTACAGTTTTGCGGTTAATTATGTCACAAAAAATCAAGCTGTAAAATGTTATTTCTAGTTTAAAAATCATAATGATTTCCAGTTTTTGAGAATTCGATTTCAAAGTAACAAACCTTACCGTGTAGAAGAATATTAAGCCAACACTGCGAGAGCATGGTTCGTCGAAAAAGGAAAACATTCACAGTTAAAATCGGTTTTCTTGAAGCCAAAGTTGTCACAGACGCTTCGAAAACAAACTTGTTCCTTTGTTCGGTATGATGTCAAAATGAAATTTGCAGTCCTTCTCTAACTTGCCTTTATCGAGGCATGTAATCTTAAAATGGAAAATCAAGAATAGGTGATACGGACCCGGGATAAAAGGGATATTGTACGCTAAAATTGGCGTTCTCTCATTGGTTATTAAACGTATTTGGACTAAAAAGGGTACACCTGGGTTATAGTCTCACTTGAAAGAGGTTTTAGTGACATCCCCACTCCAGCTGCTCAAATATTCAATAGATTCGCTTTCCCTTTCCTTCTAACTTCGTTGATTGCTAAAGAGCTAGCTTATTTCAAGCCAAGATGATTGTGCTGATTTTGTTTTGTTAATCTGAAAGATCTCCAGCTCTAATGAGTATTGTGCTAACAATCCGGCTGCCCCATTTGTGATAAAGTATTAGCGGTAAAAAGCCCTTGGATTTTAGGACTTTCATGTCACTGTGGCTTTTGACAGCTTCAGCCAATCGGATTCTTAACCTCGTTTACACTTTTGGAATAAGATAGTACCATTGTTCACCCCAACACCGAACGAGCGATTGTTTCCTTTAACGTAGATATGTTGAAAATATTGGAAAATTGAAGGTAAAATTAGTTTATTGTTATGTTATCACAAAAGAGGCAGAAAAGCCTTATTGTTGGAATTAAAAATCGAGAAAGACAAAGCTGGAACATAATGTTTTATACTTGTGAACGAAATAAATTTGAAAGGTTTCATTGTAATAATTATTCATTCTACCCAAGTTTAAGGCTATTTTTAACCGACACTTACAGCTGTAAGGAAGTTTAGCCAGCTCTAAAATGATTTTCGTCATTGGAGTATTGTCTTTCTTTCACGGAAGTTTTTCCAACTAATGTTTTTCAATTATTTCTAACGAAACATCTAGACCATTTTTATCGTTACATTGTTACAATGTGAGTAAAGTTTTGACGAACGAAAGGAACCATAAAGCAGTATTGCTTCGCCGACCAGCGGGTCCCGTTGCCGTTTCAGGTAAGGATGTCGCGTCAAAAGCCGTTCATTAGGATTTGTCTTAGGCGACATTTAATTATGTTCAACTTGAGATATCTAAATGACAATCGCGAACCAGACAGTCTGCTCTGTAAATTAAGTAAGACAAATAAAGTGCGCCCAGTGTCGTCAACACAAAACATAAACAGTTTAGAACATTTTATTGCTTAGTCTACCTCTCGTGGGCTGATTCGCAGCGAAGCTGTTCAGTTTTTGAATGCTAGCCAAGATCTGTCAAGATGTTCAAAAATTAAGGCTTCCGAATCATTTCCACCGAACTAATGACTATAGAACAAAATTTAGTCAAACATCTATCCCACCAAAAAATGGTGGCGAAACGTCATCCGTCAAGGGCTAAAACGCATTCAAAACGAACGGTAGGGACGTCAAGATAGCGACAGCAGTGAATACCGGTTACTTATAAAGTGTTTTCGCGTTCTTAAATCTATATCGCTATTATTCACTCACTCAATTTGTCAATTGAAGCCGAATTTTCCTGGAAATGATATATTAAGACTGTTTACAATTACGGAAAGAGAAAGAAAAATTGGACGTGTGTTTACGTCGCTTCAAGAAATTTTACCTCGCACTCGTGCAGCGACGCCGCGACGGCAAGGAAACGAACTCAAACCTATTTATTTTCCCGTTTATTCGTCCCTAATCTCTGGGTATTTTATGATGGCCGACAGATCCAACCACATCAAATACTTTGGCTAACAGATATGTGCCGTTGCAACGTCATTGGAACATCATCAGCCAACATAAGCCTTCACGACACCAACGACGTTGGCCAAGGCCCATTCACCAAAATTGGTTTCCAGACTTCTGCGGGACATCATTATCACACGTTGCTTTGTTTCTTTGGTAGTATAGCAGATGTTCATACAAATTCAATGTGAAAACTGATATGGCTGATTCCCTTTAAGTGAATATTCTTGTTAGACATCCAATAATCGCGACATAAACCTTAAAACAGGTCACCGTAAAGTTCCGAAAGTATCGACTTAGCACTCTTCTGCTATCGCTTCTTTCGGAGGCACGCTACTTTCGGTGGTTGTTACTTTTGGACGGCTAAAACGTGTACTCCGCATGGGCACTTCAAAAAATAAAATCGCAAAAAAATGTGAAAGGAATACTTTTTGAAAAAAGGTAATGTATATCTTGCACTTTAAGAGTTATGACTAGGAATGTCAAATAATCATTATTGATAAACTTCGGATCAGTGTGGCATTTCATTTGTTCAGGATATCTATCATATCCTTTATTTTTGCAAAAAGGGAAATTCGGTAACTTTGAGGTCTCTACTTTCGGAGGGTCGTTATTTTCGGGGGGATCGCTACTGTCGGGATTTGCTAACACCTGTGACATTTTATCGCTACTTTGGAGGTGTCGTTACTTTCAGAACTTTGCGGTATCGCTTAAACAAAACTCCTGAATGTTGTATTTATAATAATTTTTACATACTGTGATTTCTACAAGTCAGTTGACAGATCCTTATGAATGGACAAGTTTACAATAAAACTTTTAGAGTTAAAAACATTACTTATAAACCGTACAGCACAAAGGAATCCTACAAAAAAGCAAATAAGACTTGTTAATAGTCAACTGTAATTACTAGAGATGAACGCCTTCCTGAAATATTTTCGTGCGAGAATGGACACCGTATAATTGAAAACAATGTGCACTTTTAAAATATTTCTAATATACCTCTTACACCTGTTTTTTAAAGGAACGTTTAACACGAAAGCCATGATATGAAAGATCGCATCAAGAAGCTCAGATATAAAAATCTGTGCATTTCAAGACTGAGGCGCTTATGATATTGTCTATGCATGATGAAAAAGCAGCGACTGACATCTGGAAGTACTGGCCCACAAGTCAGTGACCTGATTCGCTCTCCACTGAACTGGAAAATTTCATCTGTAAATATGACGATTACATGCCATCGCCAAACGAAAGGGTTGTTGTAAAACTTCTTTGCCAAACTTCACTGGCTCATCAATCAGGAGAAAAACGGCCGGTTTATTTTCTGTGCTTGAAAATATAGACTCATTGAACAACAGGAGTAGCTGGAGTGGAATCTTGAGAATCGTGATCTTGTTGTTCTACTTTCGCCATCTCTGACTTCATATGTTGGATAGCATCCTTGCACATTTTAAGTTTTTCATTTAACTCGCTTATTTCTTTTCCTATTTTCTGTCGCGCACCACCTATAGAAGCAGTTGTTCTCTTTTCAATTTCATCCCCTGCAAATTAACAATAAACAACACAAAAGTTTTTTTTCAGGAAGTTTTAAGTGTTTTGCAGAACTGCACTTGCTAATAGGACGATTGCACGATGACGATATTTGACTACAACTACCAGAATTCATTTCGGTTTTGCTTTGTTATTTAAATTTGTCAATCCCGCTGAGGATTAAAGAACAATAGCCTTAATTTGCACAAGAAAACAACAAACTCAAGGATTCTGGTAGTTGTAGTAAAATGACGCCATCGTGCAATTGTCCTATTGGCCAGAATCTCCTCCAATCAGATGAAAAGGGCGCTCTACATTTCTCGCTATTTTAATTGGTCAAAATATCACGTGCCGCTTTGTCTTCCAATCAGACGCGACAAGCGAGACCCAAGAAGGAATAGCGATTGAAAGGTGGAAAATTTTCGAACGTGACGATTGTGAAAAAAAAATGTGGAGCGGGACGACAAAAAAAAAATTGGCAAGCGAAGCAAGGGCATAGGGGAGAACAAAGGTAAGGAAGGCTGATAGAGTTTGTTTTGATGCCGCCCACTTAACACATTATGTCAATAACATGTCAATGAGACCTGTCTAATTATGATGGCTATTATGCTTGAATGCATCGGCTTCAATAACATTCGCGTGCACATGGGTATATTTTATCGCTCACTTCTCAACAATCAGCGATCTGAAGAATCAGATCGAGGGTTCGTACCCTTTTTTGAACAAAAAATTCAAGGACTTTTCAAGGACTTTCAAGGACTCCATTCAGTGCCAAAAAGAGCCTTGAGCCTTGTCTTTTTTTAGTTCTTCCACAACATGAGCAATTTCATCCTGAAGGTCTTTCTGTGATTGCTTCTTTTATGCAATTGAGAATCTGGGTTGGATAAAGTTAGCACCGAAATTCAAGGACTTTCCAGCACCGACTGTAATTTTCAAGGACTTTCAAGGACTTTCTACGTGCGTGCGAACTTCGCAGATCACGATACCAGAATCTGGTATCATGGATGGGCGGCATCAAAACAAAGTCTACAGGCTCCCCCACCAAGCTCTTTTCTTTATCTCTACACTCCACTGGGAGCATGTTTGCAGGCTACTGTTTTCTTACAGTCTGATTCATGTTTTATTGGCTGTAACTGTCGGGCACTCAGAAGACACTGATGCATCATCTGGGTGGGGTCTTGAAAAATCTACAAAATAAAATAAAAATGTTTCAGAAATTTAGAGTGCTCTTTCCATTTGTCAGAACTAACCGGCCAGGCCATTCTCCTCATTAAGCATGACTATCCAGCCAGACCATTCAAATCCTAAATAGCAAACACGAAGTAGATGGTTTTTCCAAAAAAAAAAACTCTTTATAAAAGCCTGTTTCACTGTCGAAATGTTTTGTCTGGCCGGCCAGTTCTGACTTTTGGAAAGCCCCCTTAGATATGTTTTTTAATGGGAAATATTCACTGGCATGCTTAACATTTCAGGCCTGGTATAGATCCTCTGGCATTCTAGAGGTTCCCCATCTATCTTGGCCAGAAATTCTCGCGTGACAAGCTGACAGCTTCCAACCAAAATCTCTTGTCCATCATTACCGTTCTATTTTCTGAAACTGTTTCCAGACCAGTGTACCTCGCCTGGGTTTTAATGAAAGAAAAAAATGGCTTTTTTACACAGTTTTTGAGAACTAAACAGAAAAATAATGGTAGGGAGTCCAACTCTATCAAAAAAGAATACAGTCATACCCCACTTTATGGGGACCTACTTAATACGGACACCTCATTATTATGGACAGTTTGCTTTTGTTCCTGGCGAAAGAAACCTCTCACATTTTCTCTTAATTCAACCTGCTTAATACAAACATCCCTTTAACCCTCTAAGTGCCAATAGTGCTTAAAATCAATTTTTCTCCTAACAATATCCATAGACTGTCATGAGCAAAGTCTATGAGGATTAACAAAATGATCACAAAGAGAAAAATATTTGATCTTTTACCAAATTCTCTCAACTAATTCTTCAAGGAATTGTATGGAGATCAGTTTGGAGAATTTGTATGTGGATATTGGTACTTTTAAAACAGACACTTTCAAAGGCCCCCTCAGTGTCTGTATTAACTGGGTTTGACTGTAAATCTTTATTTTAAAATGATCTTGACTTACAATTTCATCATAAAACTCGGACACCAACTGTTTCTTTCCAGAAGCAAGAGCTGACTCGGTCTGGAAGAGCTTTAAAAGATGATACAGAGTCACCTGTAATAAAGAAGACAAACCATAACAATTAACCCTTTAAGTTCCAATGGTGACCAACATCAATTTTCTCCTAACCATCTCCAAAGATTGTCAAGAGATTTGGTTATGAGAATTAATAAATTGATCACCTAAGAGAAAATGCTTTGATCTTTCATCAAATTCTCTCAACTTATTCTTTAAAGAAAATGTATAGAGATCAGTTTGGAGAATTTGTATGTGGATATTGGGGCTTAAAGGGTTAAGAAATATCCTCACAGCTCCGCAGTGGGGAAAAGGCAAAAATAAAAAAATCGGTGAGCTAAGCAAGCCGAGCGGGAGCAAATCAAACATTGTGTATTACAACAAAAGGGAGCAGGTCTTAAGAATTTTACAATTATATGTCTTAAGGAAGACAAGTTTCAGAATTCTAAGACAGTATCACCCTAGCTCTAAAGTACAGTGCAACCCGTAGAAGGCAGCAGCTAGATTTGTTCTTGGTTGTCCTGAGTTCACATCCTCGTCAAGCTCGTAAAAGCTAACTGTTTGCCTTCTACCAGTGGGGCTTATAATCCTGTTATGTTTTATTTGGATTTTTTGTTTCTAGTTATTTGAGGGGTGTGCCTGTAAAGTAGCTGGATAAGCTTTAGTTCACTTCCCAATCTAAACAAACCTTTAACCTGTACATACAGCATGTTACAAGTTTACAATGTGGCCTGATAAAGAAGAATCGAGAGGTAAAAGAAGGAGTTGTTAAGTCTCAAGAAATGCTCTCTAACCGGTCTTTCTGCAGGATCCATGAAGAAGATCTTGATCTGTATTTCAAATTCTCCCCAGCCTGATTCATTCACTTCGTATGGAGGTTTTGTTACAACTGCATAGAAAACATGATGTCAGAAAATTATAATAAGGATTATCAATTAAACAAGTCGCTATACACCAATTCCAGGAGTAAAGCTGTGGCTCTATTTACTATTTACCATACTGGACAAAAAGTGATAAGAATTCTGCACATTCTTACCCACAGTATGCCCATCCTGTTGATTTGGTACCACAATGCAGGGCTGTCACTAAGAGCCGGGGGCTGGGGATTTTCCCTGGCTACTATGAGTGAGAGTCCCAGCTACTTCTTATAGGAAACAAAAGGAAAATAGAACCAAAAGAACTTCCTACCTGTACAATTTCCCTGTTACCAATTGCATATGTACCCAGCAACCTGAAATTTTAGTGACAGCCCTGCACAATGAGCCCCCTCCTCACCTCATCCTGCTCAACACTGTTCAGTCAGGAGCAGAAATGATTCAGCTGGAAATCAACGTTATTTTTTTTTGGAGGAAAGGGTGACATATTTGTCATCAGCAGTACTTTCAAGAGCCTTATTACAGTGGAAGCCCATTATTACGGTCACCAAGAAGCCCAAAAAAATTGGCCGTAAGAACAAGAGGTGACCATATCAACAAGGGTTTCTTTACAAGAAAATGTATGGACGTTTTTGCCAGGCAGACAAAAAAAGTGGCCATAATAACGAGGTGACGGTATTAACGAGGTGGCCATAAGGCAGGGTTCCACCATATTTCAATAAATAGACAATCAATGCAGCCCATTTTTCTTAAAATTTTTTTCCAAGATTATAGCAATCTTGAGATAGGTTTATAAAAATAATAAGGTACTCTCTTAGACATCTTACCTCTGAGAGGATTAGTGTAACTTTCATGAAGTTTGAAGTGAACTTTTTTCACATAACTGGACATGTCCTACAGAGAATGGTACAAGGAATATTTGAGCGTATTCGTATAGGTACAATTTTTTCACTAGAACTCTAAAATAATGGAACATTCTGCCTTCCTTTTTATTAGATCAGCCTTCTGTGGATGCAATTAAATCTGCTGTTACTTTCATTTTAATCTCCCTCATTGATTTTAAACATCGTTGACTTTATACATCATTTTATTTTATTTTTTTGGCACATTCACAGTGATGAATGTGCAAATGAATGATGAGTGACTTTCGTGAATTAAAACATATAAATAATCATTTTTTCTACGCTTGCGACTGCGCGGAATTCTCCAACTCCTGCAATCTGATTGTTTCCGAGAGCAGGCAGTTTCTTACGATCTTGCCCGCTAACCCGGGCGGAATTGTCGGCAGCTTTATTCACAAGTTTGTTTGTTGTTTGTGAATGAGCAAAACCGGTGATTTTAACCATTTTTCTTTCTAAACTTGCGCTATTATTAGCGTTAGCTAGAGAAAAGTGCATTTTGTTATTCATACAAAACATCTGAAGGTAGAATCAAGCAGTGATGAATGTGCAAATGAATGATGAGTGACCTTGTGAATTAAAACATATAAATAAATATAAATAAATACAAATATCAATATCCACTTTGAATGGGCCCAAAATTTCACTTTGAATGAGCTACGAGTATACGTTCAACCATCGTCTTGATATAATTAGTCCTCTTGTTTTTTAATATTGTTCTTATTCACTCAATCTAGTGACAAACAACGTAGCCAAAATGGCTCACCTCGTTCTTGAAAGGACGAAGAAAGACTGTCCACCCATGAGTATGACCGTCAGTTTCTCGCTTCTTTCCAAAATAATGCGACACATTTCCAAATATTACCGGCTTTATGATGGTAACGCCCTTAAAAGATAAACAGGGAAATTTAGTAAAACAATAAATGAAAACAGTCATTTTTGTCACTTTAAATAACAACAAACCTTAACTCTGGAATTGTCGCCTGAAGACGCCATCTTGTTTTAGTCAGTAACCCTGGTTGCGGGCTCAAGTTTCCTTTGTAATTTGCGTCAAGTATTTTGCTGGAAGTGTAGCGCATTTTTTCAGATGGACTGGTAGCCTACAGCCGCCTTCCCCCTCCTCTGGCGTTGTTTTATCTTTCGTTTCGTTCTTTTCGTTTCCGTCCTTCCCCCCACCCCTACCCCCGCGCGCTGGCAGTCAATATTAAAACCCTCCGCGGTTTTTATCTTTCATGACTTGCGCTCGACGGGCTTTGAAGAGAAAATGGAGGGTCTGTGAACAGGCCCTCTGTCCGAGTTTAGGGAGCTCGGCTACGGAAACGAGAACGTCAAAAAAGCCAGCCCATTATTAAACAAAACAAAAACTCTGCACGTGCATCACGCTTTTTTGTACATTTCTTTGCCGTCACTGCACGACTACGACGCGAAAATGCACAATTTCACGTTTTATGGAGGACGTATTAAAACAAGCAAGAACGACGAAATTTTCTTTCGACTCTTTCTAAACTTGAATGCGGTCCCCAAGCTAATAAATCCACTCCAGCGAGTTCCACCTACATTTGACATTTTCAACAAATTGGTATAAGGTTTTCTCCTCCTTCCATTTTTCGGGCGGCCAAAACGGAAAATCCCGTTCCTCGTCGTTCCTCCGTCTTTCTTTACGGTTATCTCACCAAAATTTTGTCATGAACTTATTGGAGCA
>NC_133201.1:1690200-1900200 GCF_958299795.1 Porites lutea
ACATGCGGGGTTATGGTACGAAAACTGCGATCAGTCTCTGAACAAATCAACATTTCCATGAATTCATTAAATCCATCTTCTGGGATTTCAAGTAGCATTTAAAATTTGTAATGTTTCAGCGACATTTTCAGTATTTCATTCCTCGGTACAAGATTATGAAACGGAAAACTTTGACTTCAGATTTCAAGTTCTCAATACAATTTTCAATTTGGAGATGGGGAAATTATTACTGAGAGATAACCCCCAAACACAATGTAATTTGATATGTTTGACTGAAGCCAAAGTTAAGACGTTTGACCATGCAGCCGTTTTTTAAAAGAAGACAATAAAACATTTTCTTTGGTCAAACCATCTCTTGCTTAATTCTAACAGCTCTAAAATGCAACGATATATAAATAGTTTGAATTAGGAAAAAAACCTTTGTAAATATTCTGCTGTAATTTTTTTCAATCTTTTTTTGTGACAAAGTGTTGACCTTAAAGCTTTCAGCCTTTAAATTATTTACACATTTGATTGATCTTTATTTACTCGGATCGTGTACTATACTTAACTTAAAACGATGCATCTGCTTCCGTTTTCACAAAAAATGCGCCAAAAATAGCTAAAAATGAAACTTAACTCATTCTTGTGAAAACTAAAGGAAGTTTTACGATGTTGAAACACGTTAAAGGCAGTCTGTTTAAGAGTTAAGAAGGCGGTCATATTACATTCATTATATTGACAATAAATTGAGCTCAAATCTGTTCGATTCACTGTTCCTAGCACCCATAATTGCAGTGGCAGCTTTAGTAATTAAATCTAGTTATAATTAGCATTTTGTAAAACGAAATGCACTAGCTACAGCCTCTCTCCCTTATCACCAAGTTGCTATTTGAGAATAAGGGTTAAGTAGCAGTAATTGGAGATAAATATAATGCATTCGAAGGATGCAGAAAGCTTACGGAGGGGGTTAGTTTAGAAGAGTGGTCTGTAAAGCGTTTTGATCGCCGGTCCGTGGCAACACCAATACCTCGCGCCTTAAAATAACTGAGAAATGAAGGTAATAAAGCCCCCTGGCTTGACTTGCAAATGACTAGATCTAGGTATTTCAAATCAACGGAGCGTCGGAACTGGATACCAGATTCAATATCGTCTCCAGTAAAAGACGCAAAAATAGTGTCCTCACGTGCTAAATTTAAAATGCATCAACAGACACTCGTGAATAAAAGTATAATTTTTGCGATATTGCATGTTATGATGCTCTGGTGTCAGTATTGTTATGTTTTTGAGGTATGCAATACTGTTGTCGCTGATTTCTGCTCGATATTTGTTTAAAAAAAGTTCCAGCATTTTGGCAAACATAGCCTTATTGAAAAAAAAAAAGGTAATGTACCTTTAGAGTTACATAAAGGAATGTCAAAGATCATTATCACCGTTAAAATTAACTTCGGATCAGTTTGGTAATGCTTGTTGTATCTAGAATTTCCGTCATTTCTAGGAAAAAGGGGGATCACTTTTGAAGTCGGTTCTTTCACGCGGGCGTTGTTTTGTTACTGATTTCTATTCGATATCTGTCCCAAATTAGACATGGTCAGAGAAGCTGGTATTTTGCTAAAACGAGGAACAGGGAACGTGGACCGAGGAATGAGGAACGGGGAAAGGGAAAAAATTGGAACAAAACCTAGTAACTTATATAATTAACCCTTTGCTCTATCAGTAACTTCATTAGTCATGCTTTGTTTTCTTTCCATTTTCATTTTCCAATTTCCCGTTTTAGTTAAATCCAAAAAACCCGAGTGCCATAAATCGAGGCTACCATGAGGCAAATGCTAACACACTATTCAAAATTCAAAAAACAATCACATAAGTGTTGCTTGAGGCCATATAACAGACTCTAATGGATCCGTCAAGAACGTAACGAACCGCGAGATTAGATTAGTTTTAGGAGGTTTCTGGGACGAACTCGTAAACCAA
Organism: Porites lutea; assembly: GCF_958299795.1. Lineage (NCBI taxonomy): Eukaryota > Metazoa > Cnidaria > Anthozoa > Scleractinia > Poritidae > Porites > Porites lutea. Next base: position 1,692,154 of record NC_133201.1, read on the forward strand.
CTTAACGGTTGATAATTTTCGTACACTGTTTTCTTAAGGATTCTGTAACTGAAACGACATTTTTCCTTTTTTCAGAGTCTCATTTCCATTTTAATTCCTGAATTTATATTGTTTACTTTACATTTGCGATCGCAGTGATTGATGGTTTCCACAGTGATTGCTGCGAATCGCTGCGATCGCTGGATGAGACCGAGGGAACCTGGGTCCAACAATATAGTTCGCGCCATTCCTCAAATTAAGCATGGCGGCTGTGAATCGTCGACTACTTGAGGCGTGTTTTCTTGTAATTATGGGTGTTTTTCGACCTCGAAGGCGACGGGAAAGACAGAGAACTCATGTTCTACTCAGGACTTAAATCGTTTCACCATTCGAGGGTCACACAATGCAACAGCATAGGCCTACATGTGAAGTAAAAATATTCTTATATATGAATCTATCATATGAGCTCATAAAACACGTTAATTGCTGTCTTTGCCATTTTGACGGCCGAAGGTATCAATGATACGATCCATGTCATTGTTCACTACAGAGTTCCAATATACCTTTCAATGTTAATTAGTGCGATGTTACTGAAACGTTGTTGCCCCATGGTGCTGCGAAGGTACATGTAAGTTTTCAATCAACGCACTGAATGATCGTTCTGCAGAACACAATGCAATGTAGAAGGTATCATTCCAAAGATATGTACCACTTAAGAAAACACTGAAAACATATCAAATAGATCATTCTTGTGCGATGATTGTCTCCGGCATTTCTGGAACAGTCGTGTAGCCTTATCCGCCCACACGACGAAAACTCGCGAACATTTTCTGCTAGGCTTCTCTGTCGATTTTGTAAAATTTAGCAACGCGGGAGAAGGTTTCTTTATCAGGTGTTCCATTGTGACAGATGTTTCCTAAAGCACAGCGTATTTACTGATCATTTACGCTAAACCTGAGCTCAATCTCGGACAACACCTTGTCGGTGGTTAACCTGCGCCACAGACGAAACTCAACTCTGGTTAAGTCCGTCTGCGAAACAGCCCTGGGCTCCACTTGTGTACCAGGATTTGAGTACGTGCCATAATTGGCCTTTTGAAAAAGGCATCGTTGATTTGCCAATCAAGACGAAAGGAAATTTGAAACGTACTTCCGGTAATTCTCTGAGTCCTTTGGGGGCCAGCACAAAGATATCGGCGATGCTTCGCAGACCTTATAGTCTGCTACACAGCCGTTTTCAGTGTCGTCACGCAACGCTAGTGGGGAGGAGCGTTGCGTGACGACACTAAAAACGGCTGTGTAGGCAGTGTAGCAGACTACAGACCTTACTACAGACCAAGGTTAGATTACGTCTGTGAAGCAGGCTATAGGGTGGTGCGATTCCGGTGTTAGCTGCGTTTGTCTTTGCACGTGTTCACCTACAAGGGCTTCAAGGCTGCGCGATGGCGATTGTCTGAGTGCGTTTGCTTCTCGTAATTCAAACTGAGAATTGATCAGTCACTTCTTCATCTTCAGACCCATTACTGATGCTATCTGCCATACGCTATGGAATATTTCTTCACACTACTGTCTCGTGTGAATTTAACTGGATTTACCACGCCGAATTTTGGGCTGCTGCAGCCCCCCTTGCCCCACCCCCCCCCCCCCCCCCCCACCGGCCCGTACACCTACTGTGAGTTTCAGCCTAGTCATGGCTTGTTGAGCGGGACTGAAACTGCAGCCTCCCACTCGGCTCTCTAAAAGCAAATCGCCAAAGACGAAATTAATTTTAGATCAAGGATAAGAAAAGCAATTCTTTTCTTGAACGGCGGAATAGATGTTTTAAAAAAAATTGGAATACATGACATGAAAAATTAATGAAAATTTGAAATGGGACGTTTCGAATTAGCTGACACGACCGGCTGGCAATAACGCAAATGAGGGAGGCTGAAATATGCTTCATTTATTCAGCTCCTTCAATAGACGCAAGTTTTACGACGCTAATTTCTAGGGTATCGTGATCATTTAAAAAGTTCAATATCTTTAGTGAGGCAAAACTGTAATTAGGCAACAGACTGTCAAATACCCCCCCCCCCCCCCCCCTCTTATATAAACCTACGTACAGGAAATTCGCGATAATTAAGCGTTGTGAAATACGTATACTTAAAATCACAAATTTAAAGTATCATCAAGAATTCATAGTATTTATACGAAGAGGCCACTTCATGATAGACTTCGAGAAGTCCTTTATTATTCTTGGGAAAGCCGGAATGAGTCCAAAACGCGATATTCACTTTTTATTAGCCTGCGTACAGCCGCCCCCTAGGGTGTACACGGGCTACTTTACATATATATCCTATCGGCTTTTTTAACGTAATGCTGCTTTTAAATCAACACATATACTGGAAAGTGAAACACCTACTATTGTAGGACAGGTGGCTGTCATGGAGTTGAGACAATTTCGCGTTCGGAGATATTAATTTACTTATCTTAGCTAATTTTCAGTTTCCAATGCGGTGTCTAATTGCGCACTATATATTTATCATGGCTCGAAACTGATTTTCCAAATTGTGGCTCTTGATGCTTCAAGGCCTTGACTGTTATTCATTTGTTCCAGATGTTAGGGTGGTCCAGTCTAATACGGTATTTTCAAATAATCACGAGTTGTCAGGTTGGTAATTATAATTGCGTGAGCGTATCCAATATAAAAGTGTCTGTCATTCCTTTTATTCTAGTTGTCTTACTTACAAGTTTTATTTCCTATACTGCGCTCGAGTGACGAGCTTGTCATTTTAATTACCGCAAGATCATCTCCGCTGCCCACCTGAGTTAATCAAGGTTATTGGATACAAAATGAACTGAGTTATCACCTGGTTACTGAGGGTAAATCTTCGCATACAGACATGTCACTGTTGGGATCGTACCCTTGCACAAACATCTCGGCGCCCACTAGTTTAAGCATCACTTCAGCTACATTCTGTTCAGTCCTCTCCGTTGTAGCTGTAGTAGGAAATATCCTTGTGTTTCTGGCAGTAATTATTGATCCAAATCGCAATCTACGATCGCCTTTCAATTTGCTAGTCGCTAACCTGGCGACAGCCGATTTAATAGTGGGTTGTTTTGCGTTACCAATGTCGGCAGAGTTCTACATTCGCGAGGCTTCTACAAAACAACTTACACTTCTTCCTCGAGATGACGCAAGACGTGTAGGAAGTTTCATCTCGTGTACGGCATCCCTTTTTAGTTTAGCTGCAATGAGTGTGGACAGATTCTTTGCCATTACTAATCCGATGGAATACAGAGTCTACAGAGCTAAATTGAATTCTCGGCGAGCCACAGTCATTTTGCTTTCAATATGGATTATCTCCATTGGGTTGCCCTTTCTGTATTTTAGTGTCGGCTATCTAAAATACCAATTTTTCTTCGCCATCACAGCTGTCGTGACAACTTTTGTGGTACTTTGTCTGACGTATGTGAAAGTTTTCAAAACTTTTAGAAATCAAGTCAGGAATTGGGACAGGCATCAAGGCCCAGCGAGTCATAACCACATCAAGAAGAGAACGATCAAATGGGAGAAAAAAGTAACTAAGACATTTCTGATCATGTTGACCCTTTTTATTTCCTGTTTTCTTCCTTCGTTAATCCTTATCCTGATCATAAGCTTTTGTGCAAGCTGTAACTGTTATTTTATTCACTGGGCGAGAGATTTGAACTACATCCTAATCATGGCTAATTCCAGTATGAATCCGTTTGTCTTTGCCTGGAGACTTCGGCCCTACAGAGACGCGTTTCTTAAGATACTAACATGCGGGGTTATGGTACGAAAACTGCGATCAGTCTCTGAACAAATCAACATTTCCATGAATTCATCAAATCCATCTTCTGGGATTTCAAGTAGCATTTAAAATTTGTAATGTTTCAGCGACATTTTCAGTATTTCATTCCTCGGTACAAGATTATGAAACGGAAAACTTTGACTTCAGATTTCAAGTTCTCAATATAATTTTCAATTTGGAGATGGGGAAATTATTACTGAGAGAGAACCCTCAAACACAATGTAATTTGATATGTTTGACTGAAGCCAAAGTTAAGACGTTTGACCATGCAGCCGTTTTTTAAGAAGACGATAAAACAGTTTCTTTGGTCAAACCATCCCTTGCTTAATTCTAACAGCTCTAAAATTGAACGATATATAAATAGTCTGAATTAGGAAGAAAACCTTTGTAAATGTTCTGGTGTAATTTTTTTCAATCTTTTTTTGTGACAAAGTGTTGACCTTAAAGCTTTCAGCCTTTAAATTATTTACACACTTGATTGATCTTTATTTACTCGGATCGTGTACTATACTTAACTTAAAACAATGCATCTGCTTCCGTTTTCACAAAAAATGCGCCAAAAATGAAACTTAACTCATTCTTGTGAAAACTAAAGGAAGTTTTACGATGTTGAAGCACGTTAAAGGCAGTCTGTTTAGGAGTTAAGAAGGCGGTCATATTACATTCATTATATTGACAATAAATTGAGCTCAAATCTGTTCGATTCACGGTTCCTAGCAACCTTAATTGCAGTGGCAGGTTTAGTAATTAAATCTAGTTATAATTAGCATTTTGTAAAACGAAATGCACTAGCTACAGCCTCTCTCCCTTATCACCAAGTTGCTATTTGAGAATAAGGGTTAAGTAGCAGTAATTAGAGATAAATATAATGCATTCGAAGGATGCAGGAAGTTTACGGAGGGGGTTAGTTTAGAAGAGTGGTCTGTAAAGCGGAAGGTCTTGGGTTTGATCGCCGGTCCGTGGCAACACCAATACCCCGCGCCTTAAAATAACTGAGAAATGAAGGTAATAAAGCCCCCTGGCTTGACTTGCAAATGACTTGATCTAGGTATTTCAAATCAACGGAGCGTCGGAACTGGATACCAGATTCAATATCGTCTCCAGTAAAAGACGCAAAAATAGTGTCCTCACGTGCTAAATTTAAAATGCATCAACAGACACTCGTGAATAAAAGTATAATTTTTGCGATATTGCATGTTATGATGCTCTGATGTCAGTATTGTTATGTTTTTGAGGTATGCAATACTGTTGTCGCTGATTTCTGCTCGATATTTGTTTAAAAAAAGTTCCAGCATTTTGACAAAAATAGCCTTTTTGAAAAAAAAAGGTAATGTACCTTTAGAGTTACGTAAAGGAATGTCAAAGATCACTATCACCGTTAAAATTAACTTCGGATCAGTTTGGTAAAGCTTGTTGTATCTAGAATTTCTGTCATTTCTAGGAAAAAGGGGGATCACTTTTGAAGTCGCTTCTTTCACGCGGGCGTTGTTTTGTTACTGATTTCTATTCGATATCTGTCCCAAATTAGACATGGTCAGAGAAGCTGGTATTTTGCTAAAATCAGGAACAGGGAACGTGGAACGAGGAATGAGGAATGAAGAACGGGAAAAACTTGGAACAAAACAAAGCATGACTAATGAAGTTACTGATAGGGCAAAGGGTTAAGTTACTAGGTTTTGTTCCAAGTTTTTCCCGTTCTTCATTCCTCATTCCTCGTTCCACGTTCCCTGTTCCTCGTGTAACTTAACCCTTTGCCCTATCAGTAACTTCAGTAGTCATGCTTTGTTTTCTCCCCATTTTCATTTTCCAGTTTCCCGTTTTAGTTAAATCCAAAAAACCCGAGTGCCATAAATCGAGGCTACCACGAGGCAAATGTTAACACACCATAGGAGGCATTAAATTCAAAAAACAATCACATAAGTGTTGCTTCAGGCCATATAACAGACTCTAATGGATCCGTCAAGAACGTAACGAACCGCGAAATTCAACTTGTGCCGAGATACGCAGTACTTCAATCCGTTCGATAGATTAGTTTTAGGAGGTTTCTGGGACGAACTCGTAAACCAACTTATCGGTTGATAATTTTCGTACACTGTTTTTTAAGGATTCTTTAACTGAAACGATATTTTTCCTTTTTTCAGAGTCTCATTTCCATTTTAATTCCTCAATTTATGTTGTTTACTTTACAATTGATCGTGGATAAATTATCATCTTTTATTACATGTACGTATTTTATCATTTCAAGCGTACTCCTTTCTTTTATATTGTCTTTTAAGCCCATTTGAACAATAAACGGACATCTGTATATAAATTATAGGTTATTTTATGTACATTATTTACTTCATTTATATTTAAAGCTTTTAAACGCACCACAGTAATTAAATTACTGCCCTTACGATGTAAAAGGAAATAAATTACGATATTTCTTTAGAATGTGAAACGTTAAGTTTTGCTGACGGGGAAAAAGGAACTTCTCTGTCTAACCAACGGGCATCATATGTTCAGGAAACAAACAGGGAGATGCTACAATAGCAGCACCAGTTTGAAACTTCCAGATTACAGAGCCATCATTACCGTGTAAAGCGTACAGGAACTTGTCTGAGCTGGCCCCATACACTACGTTAGCACGTGACACTGCTACAGAAGCCACGACGTAGTCACCTGTTGTTGGTGACCATATATAGGAACCGTCGGTTTGATTGACAGCCAAAATGCAACCATCGCCTGAACCAATGAAAACTTGCAGCGTCAGAAACAATGTTAAGAGCCCATGACCGTAAATATCGAGAATCGCTCGGCTTGCCAGGCTAAAAAATTGAAAAATTCTGATGATCTGTCAGAAAAACCCCTTTGGGGAACTATCTTCGAAAAAAATATTTTTAGCTTTTGAGAATCTATAGTTCTCGAGAAAATAAGGAAAAACGAAGATAGCTGTTTTTACCTAATTAATTATGCAAAAATTAGAGTAAAAATGATCGACTTTATCGCGATCGCGTCTGTACGGAAGCAAGATTCAAAGCTATAAAACAGAAATAAGTTTGTTTTAAAGCATTCTATCTTTTCTTTCTTTCCATGGTACGTTTTAAACCATAGACGTGATTTTGAATTTTTTTACGGTTTTTTAAAAACTACCACCAAGCGCACTTTTTAAAATGGGTCAAAAATGAAAACTTCAGAGTCAAAAAACTCACCTTGGTATGCGTGATATCTAGCCAAAGTGTATACTAGGACAAAGTTCAGCTCTTATATTAACAGAATATGAAATAAAAAATCTGGGAACTCCAGATTCGCGTTTGCAAAATAAAAAGTTTCGTGACCACCAGTGGCAAAATGTCACAAATTTGCATAAGTCAAATTTGTAGAGAAATGATGCCGCCTGACTTCTCTTTGTAGTTTCGGTACGTGGTATATTCGAAACATAGTAGAAGATTGAAAGCTCCTTTAAATAAAGCTAAAATTAAGTAAAGGATCTGAAAAATCGATATCCCTGATAACAAACTAGGAATTATTTTGAATGAATAATAAAGTAAAATGAATTTGGCTTTCGTAGGATATAAAGAATTAAGCAGATCTCGGAGGGTGTTATCCACCTCCGCCTTTGACCTCGTTGACAGAAATGGTTCAGCGATCGCAGTGAATTATTGCTGCGATCGCTGGATGAAGACCGAGGGAACCTGGGTCTAACAACATAGCTCGCGCCATTCCTCAAATTCAGCACGGCGGCTGTGAATCGTCGACTCCTACTTGAGGCGTGTTTTCTTGTAATTATGGGTGTTTTTCGACCTAGAAGGCGACGGGAAAGACAGAGAACTCATGCTCAGGACTTAAATCGTTCCAGCAGTCGAGGGTCACACAATGCAACAGCATAGGCCTACATGTGCAGTAAAAATATTCTTATATATGAATCTATCTTATGAGCTCATAAAACACGCGCTGTCTTTGCCATTTTGACGGCCGAGGATATCAATGATACGGTCCATGTCATTGTTCACTACAGAGTTCCAATATACCTTTCAATGTTAATTAGTGCGATGTTACTGAAACGTTGTTGCCCCATGCCCCTGCGGAGGTACATGTAAGTTTTCAATCTGCACAACGCACTGACTGATCGTTCTGCAGAACGCTATGCAATGTAGCAGGTATCATTCCAAAGATATGTACCACTTAAGAAAACACTGAAAACATATCAAATAGATCATTCTTGAGCATTGTCTCCGGCATTTCTGGAACAGTCATGTAGCCTACTCCGCGCACACGACGAAAACTCGCGAACATTTTCTGCTAGGCTTCGCCGTCGATTTTGTAAAATTTAGCAACGCGGGAGAAGCTTTCTTTATCAGGTGTTTCACTGTGACAGATGTTTCCTAAGGCACAGCGTATTTACTGATCATTTGCGCTAAACCTGAGCTCAATCTCGGACAGCACCTTGTCGGTGGTTTACGTGGTTGACCTGCGCCACAGACGAAACTCAACTCTGGTTAAGTCCGTATGCGAAACAGCCCTGAGCCTCCACTTGTGTACCAGAAATTGAGTATGCGCCATGATTGGCCTTTTAAAAAAGCCATTGTCGATTTGCCAATCAACACGAAAGCAAATTTGAAACGCACTTCCGGTAATTTTCTGAGTCCTTTGGGGGCCAGCACAAAGATGTCGGCAATGCTTCGCAGACCTTACTAACCGAGGTGAAATTACGTCTGTGAAGCAGGCTATAGGGTGGTGCGATTCCGGTGTCAGCTGCGTTTGTCTTTGCGCGTGGTCACCTACAAGGGCTTGAAGGCCGCGCGATGGCGATTGTCATGAGTGCGCTGGCTTCGTAATTGAAACTGAGAACTGGTCAGTCACTTCTTCATTTTCAGACCCATTGCTGATGCTATCTGCCATACGCTGTTGAATTTTTCTTCACACTACTGTCTCGTGCGAATTTAACTGGATTTACCACGCCGAATTTTGGGCTGCTGCAGCCCCCCTTGCCCCCCCCACACCGGCCCGTACACCTACTGTGAGTTTCAGCCTAGTCATGGCTTGTTGAGCGGGGCTGAAACTGCAGCCTCCCACTCGGCTCTCTAAAAACAAATCACCGAAGACGAAATTAATTTTAGATCAAGGATAAGAAAAGCAATTCTTTTCTTGAACGGCGGAATTGATGTTTTAAAAAAATTTGAATACATGACAAGAAAAATTAATGAAAATTTAAAATGGGACGTTTCATTTCGAATTAGCTGACACGACCGCCGCTGATGAAGCTGCGAAGAACGAGGACAAACGGATGTTTTCGCAGGCTAGATTGGTTTCATTAATCGGTTGGTGTCTAAGATGAGCGCAAAATTTATTTGTTAGTTATTTTGAAAAGCGCCCGAGGATATTCAAGAAAAATCTTCAGTCAAATCAGAAGAAATTAGCGACCGCATAGTGGAATTTCAGCCTAGTTCTTGTTGAGCCGGACTGAAACTACAAGCTCCCGCTCGGCTCTCTAAAAACAAATCGCCATTGGGGAAATTAAATTTAGATCAAGGATAAGAAAAATGGGGCGATTGATATTTTTTTAAAAAAATTGATTACACACATGACAAGAAGAATTAATGAAAATTAAAAATTGGAAGTTTCATTTCGAATTAGCTGACACGACTTTTTAGATCAGCTGGCAATAACGAAAATGAGGGAGGCTGAAATATACTTCATTAATTCAGCTCCCTTAATAGACGCAAGTTTTACGACGCTAATTTCTCGGGTATCGTGATCATTTAAAAAGTTCAATATCTTTAGTGAGGGAAAATTGTAATTAGGCAAACGGACTGTCAAATACCCGTCAAATACCGCCCTTCTCATACAAACCTACGTTCAGGAAATTCGCGATAATTAAGCGTTGTGAAATACGTATACTTAAAAATCGCAAATTTAAAGTATCATCAAGAATTCATAGTATTTATACGAAAAGGCCACTTCATGATAGACTTCGAGAAGTCCTTTATTATTCTTGGGAAAGTGGAATGAGTCGAAAACGCGATTTTCACTTTACATTAGCCTGTGTACAGCCGCCCCCTCGGCTGTAGACAGGCTACTTTACTTATCCTATCGCCTTTTTCAACGTAATGCTGTTTTAAATCAACAAATATACTGGAAGGTGAAACACCTACCGATTGTAGGACAAAGGTGACTGTCATGGAGTTGAGTTAATTTCGCGTTCTGAGAATTTACTTATCTTAGCTTATTTTCAGTTTCCAATGCGGTGTCTAATAGCGCAATATATATTTCTCATGACTCAAACTGATTTTCCAATTGCGGCTCTTTATTCTCGAAGTGCCTTGACTGTCACTCATTTGTTCCAAGATAATAGGGTGATCCAGTCCAATACGGTATTTTCAAATTATCACGAGTTGTCAGGTTAGTAATTATTGCGTGAGCTTATCCAATATAAAAGTGGCTGTCATTCTGTTCATTGTCTTACTTACAAGTTTTATTTCCTTTTGGGCTGAAATGACGAGCTTGCCATTTTATATACCGTAAGATCATCTCCGCAGCCCACCTGAGTTAATCATGGTTATTGAATACAAAATGAACTGAGTTATCACCTGGTCACGGAGCGAAAATCTTCGCATTCAGACATGTCACTGTTGGGATCGTACCCTTGCTCAAATATCTCGGCGCCCACTACTTTAAGCATCACTTCAGCTACATTCTGTTCAGTCCTCTCAGTTGTAGCTGTAGTAGGAAATATCCTTGTGTTTCTGGCAGTAATTATTGATCCAAATCGCAATCTACGATCGCCTTTCAATTTTCTAGTCGCTAACCTGGCTGCAGCCGATTTAATAGTGGGTTGTTTTGCATTGCCAATGTCGGCGGAGTTCTACGTTCGAGAGGCTTCGACAAAACAAGTTACACTTCTTCCTCGAGATGACGCAAGACGTGTGGGAACTTTCATCTCGAGTACAGCATCGCTTTTTAGTTTAGCTGCAATGAGTGTGGACAGATTCTTTGCCATCACTAACCCTATGGAATACAGAGCTAAATTGAATTCTCGAAGAGCCACTGTCATCTTGCTTTCAATATGGACTATCTCCATTGGGTTTCCCTTTCTGTATTTCAGTGTCGGCTATCTAAAATACCAATTTTTCTTCGCCATCACAGCTGTCGTGACAACATTTGTGGTGCTTTGTTTGACCTACGTGAAAGTTTTCAAAAGTTTTAAAAATCAAGTCAGGACTTGGGACACGTTACATCAAGGCTCAGAGAGTTATAACCACGTCAAGAAGAGAACGATTAAATGGGAGAAGAAAGTAACTAAGACATTTCTGATCATGTTGACCCTTTTCATTTCGTGTTTTCTTCCTTCGTTAATCCTTATCCTGATCATAAGCTTTTGTGCAAGCTGTAACTGTGATTTTCTTCACTGGGCGAGAGATTTGAACTACATCCTAATCATGGCTAATTCCAGTATGAATCCGTTTGTCTTTGCCTGGAGACTTCGGCCCTACAGAGACGCGTTTATTAAGATACTAACATGCGGGGTTATTGCACGAAGACTGCGATCAGTCTCTGAACAAATCAACATTTCGACGAATTCATCAAATCCATCTTCCTGAATTTCAAGTAGCATTCAAAATTAGAAATGTTTCAGCGACATTTTAACAATTTCATTCCTTGGTACAAGATTATGAAACGCAAAACTTTGACTTTTGATTTTCAAGTTGTCAATATAATTTTGCCGAAAATATTACTGTGAGATTACCCGCACGAAACTCAATGTAATTTGATATGTTTGACTGAAGCCAAGGTTAAGACCTTTGACCAGCCGTCAAAAAAAAAAAACTATTTCTTTGGTCAAACTATGATCTAATGTTAGCAAAACTTTGCTAACAAGTTCTTTTCGTAATTTCAGCAAAAAAATTTAAATAAAACTGCTATCAGGATAGCAAATTTCACAAAAATCGCAAAAGTAACAAGAATTTTTGCTTGCTATATCCATCATTGGGCCTGTATTGCAAATTCTTTTTAATAAAGTTTTGAATTCCGGCATATTTCCCCAGTTGTGGTCGGTGGGTTATATTTCAACCGTCTTTAAAGCGGGTGATGTAGGCGACCCTAACAACTATCGCGGAATTACTGTATGTAGTTGTCTAGGTAAATTCTTTACCCTAATTATTCATGACCGTCTTACAAAATATCTCGACGAACACAATATAATACACAACAACCAAATTGGCTTCCGAAAAGGCTATAGGATGTCTGACCACGTTTTTGTTCTGAAGTCTCTAATTGATCTTTATCACCGTTAAAATTAACTTCGGATCAGTTTGGTAAAGCTTGTTGTATCTAGAATTTCCGTCATTTCTAGGAAAAGGGGAAATCACTTTTGAAGTCACTTCTTTTGTCACGCGCGCGTTGTTTTGTTACTGATTTCTATTTGCGATATCTGTCCCAAATTAGTCATGGTTGGAGAAGCTGGTATTCCACTAAAACGAGGAACAGGGAATGTGGAACGAGGAATGAGGAACGGGGAAAGGGAAAATAAAATATTGGAACAAAACCTTGTAACTTAACCCTTTGCCCTATCAGTAACTTCATTAGTCATGCTTTGTTTTCTTCCCATTTTTCATTTTCCAGTTTCCCGCTTCAGTGAAATCCAAAAAACCCAAGTGCCATAAATCGAGGCTACCACGAGGCAAATGTTAACACACCACAGGAGAACCTCAGAAAAAAAACAGAAAAAACAAAAAACAAAAAAACAAAACAAAAAAAACAATCACGTAAGTGTTGCTTAAGGCCATATAACGGACTCTAATGGATCCGTAAAGGACGTAATGAACCGCGAAATTCAACTAGTGCTTACGAAGTACTTCAATCCGATTGGTAGATTAGTCTTAGGTTTCTTTGACGAAATCGTAAACCAACTTAACGGTTAATAATTTTCGTACACTGTTTTTTTAAGGATTCTGTAACTGAAACGATATTTTTCCTTTTCTCAGATCTCATTTCCATTTTAATTACTCAATTTATATTGTTTACTTTACAATAGATTGTGGATAAATTATCATCTTTTATTACATGTACGTATTTTATCATTTCAAGCTTACTCCTTTCTTTTATATTGTCTTTTAAGCCCATTTGAACAATAAACGGACATCTGCATATAAATTATAGGTTATTTTATGTACATTATTTACTTCATTTATATGCAAAGCTTTTAAACGCACCACAGTAATTAAAATACTGCTCTTACGATATAAAAGGAAATAAATTATGTTATTTCTTTAGAATGTGAAACGTTACGTTTTGCTGAAGCGGAAAAAAGAACTTCTCTGACTAACCAACGGGCATCATATGTTCAGGAAACAAAGAGGGAGATGCCACAATAGCAGCACCAGTTTGAAACTTCCAGATTACAGAGCCATCATTACCGTGCAAAGCGTACAGGAACTTGTCTGAGCTGGCCGCATACACTACGTTATCACGTGACACTGCTACAGAAGCCACGACGTAGTCACCAGTTGTTGGTGACCATATATGGGAACCGTCGGTTTGATTGACAGCCAAAATGCGTCCATCGCCTGAACCAATGAAAACCTGAAGAGTCAGAAACAGTATCAAGTCTGAGTAAATGGGTCATGAGGAATTCTACTGATTTGTAAAATACTGCTTGTTTTTTTTTTAGAAAAAAGAACCAAGTAAAGTAATGTTCAGTAGGTTTTGAAATTGTCACAGGGCCACCCAACGACCATTTTCTGTAAAATATCTGTTCGGAAAAGCAAACGCGGCCTAGAATTTTCTATTGGTTTAGGACAGCTAAAAATTTCTGGATGCCCGTTCTATTACAATGTTCTGAACGAACATTATTTTTTCACATCTCACTCCCAATGCTGGGCTATTTTTCGCAGAAAAAGGAAACCTAAAATTTCCGGATTAAAAATGTGACGGAGAGAGGAAATTGGAAAATTCTCACTTTCGTAAAACGTTAAACTGCATCCAAAATTTTCGGGAAGATAATACTGAAGCCCTTGTAATTTCGAAAAGACTCAAGTTCCCCTAGGATGACCGAACAGTTACAAATTTCATAGCGCCGCTTAGAATGCATTCCTAGATATCTAAAAGTACTCTAGACAGTCCAAAAAGTGTTTTCAATATATTTAGGAGGAAATCGTCGTAGGGTGCCCCTGTTGTCACACTTACGATTAAAACTTACTGCCCGTCCACACTTGAAGCTGGATGAGATAAAGAAAGGGATAGGCTTTACTTACCCCTGTGATTTGAAGTCGTCAATATTTTTAAAAACCGAATTGATAACTTAGCCGTTTCTGCACAAGAGATTTGTAATGGCTGCGAGCTAAGAACGATTGGAAGTGAAGAAAAGAAAACCCTCCTCTTAAAGTATTCAGGAGGCCCCAAACTATCTGTCTACCAGCAAGCGGGATTCGTACCTTCATTATTGATTGATTATATATCCTTTTCGTTGAATAGTTTTCCATTTCTACCAAATAATTTATTGTAATTTAGCCTTCCGTCTCCACTAACTATGCCATTCTAGTGTTGAGCCTCGCCTCTTTTGAAAACAAGAGCATAAGCTTAAGGCGCTTTCCAAAAGTCAGAACTGGCCGGCTGGACCATGGCCGGACCTGTCATTTGGAAAATGAAATAGGCTTTTTCCAAGAGTTTTTGATGAAAAACGATTTCCTTCGTGCATGTTATTTAGGATTTGACTGATCTGGCTGGATAGCTTTGATTGAAAGTGAATTTCTCATCACGACAGGAATGGCCTTGCCGGTCAGTTCTAACAAATGGAAAGCGCCCTTCTGTTCTCCAGCAAAGAAAGCTCATTTTCACATGAACGGCTATGCACACTTTAGCACATTTGACTTGGTCATTGAAATCGGAAATGGCGTATTATTTTCATCAAACAATTTGAACTTACCCTCCCATCCTCAGTAATGACTGGTGACGATACCACCTCTCCACCAGTGTTAACTTTCCACTTGATTTTTCCCTCTAAAGGACCACTTACAGTATCTACAGCAATCAGCTGGTCTTTGATTAATCCAACAAACAGCGTGCCATCTGCCCGGCTCACGACGGGAGAGGATTCTATTTCTGACCCTGTGTCATAAGACCACACCAGCTTACCAGTTTCACGATCAAGAGCGTAAATATTATGGTCTAAAGAGGCAAAGAACACGGTATGTCCGCTCGGCATGAGAGCTGGTGAGCCGTACACGTTTCCGGCGGTTTCAAACTTCCAAACGACGTCTCCCGAACTGGCATTCAGGGCAAAGATATGAGGAGTATCTATGGCGTCGGAAGTGTTTGACTTTTCAGACGTACAGCCAGTGAAGAGAAGTCCCCTTTCGTTGTCGATAGCAATTGTACCCCAAATGGCACACCCAAGATTTGAGGTCCATACAACAGACCCGGTTTTATCTTCCAGTGCGTATACGTTCTGATCGTGTGACCCGATATAAACTATCCCGTTCACACTGACACTTGGGCATGCCACGACGGCTCCATCGGTCTTATGCGTCCATACTGACGAACCATCGGCCGTATAAAGGGCATACACATTGCCGTCGTTCGAACCAAAATACAAGATTTCGCCGTCGTGACTGAAGGCAGCAGTGGACATAATTTTCCCAAGAGTTCTATACTTCCAGACAACTGTTCCTTCTGCATTGTGAAGAGCGTACATGTAATGATCTTCCGATCCAACGAAAACAAGGGGTTCATCTACTCCGGAATCTGTTAGGTCTTGGTCATCTGTAAAGTAAAGTGAAAAAAAGAAAAAAATAACCTGAGAAAAATTACTTACGGCTTGAGAAATTTTAGAATCAATTTAAGTTTCTACGAAATTTTCTACCTACCCCTTCCCTAAGCCAACATTAACACTTACTTCTCGCTTAGGGTAAAATGCTGGATTAGGGGAGGAGTGAGAAGGCAGCTTCCTGGAAACCTAAATTGATCTAAATTTTAAGCAGTCTGCTATCGAGAGGGCTTGAATAACAAGACGTTCTACTGAGGAAATGTCATGAAAGTTTAAAAACTCACAACACAGTCCGCAACTTTGTTGGCAGTTAATCAGCATCCAGTCTGGGTTTACTGTGCATTCTCCAGATTCCGCCCACTGCTGACAGTTCGCATGTTTATCTGAACAACCTGAACAAATAATAAATACACATTAAACAAGGTAACACACTCAGCAATGGTTGAATCACCGGCCCAAACAAACAGAGGTAACAGGAGGGTAGCCAATAGGTTTGTAGGGATCCGGGATTTCTCTTATTTGACGCTCGGAATTCGGAATTTTGAGGCAAAATCGGGGCGAGGTTCAGAATTGAAGGTATCGCGGGAGGTGGGATGCCAATAAAAAAAAAACCTCGGGATTACGAAATTACACAAAATTTTGGGTCGGGATTACGGGATCAAAGAATCATATTTGAGACCCTCTCAACAGGGCATTCCGAGTTCCAAAAACTCTCACTTCCAAGTGAGATCAAGAGCACGTCCTTTCAGGTAAAAATAAGTTTGAATAGCACGACAACATCAAAGAATTTGTTGTAAGCCTCATTTTGACAACGAAGCCAGAGGCAACTCAAGCTATCCGGTATACATGTAGTATGAACTCCTATGTGACATGTGACTCTCCAAATAAGAGATCAGCGCGGCGCAGTTTCGCTCCGTTACAGAAATCGCGCCAAAATCACCGTTCTTATTAGTGAAGAGAAGCCGTATCTGGTAAGGTTTTCGTGCCGACGAAAAAAACTATTCAGTATAACGTGAACATAGCTTTAGAAATTGCCTTGAACACTACATTCCTAGGAGAATTCTTGACGTGTGTCCAATGGTTCTTCTGGGAGGCTACGAACTAGAATTTTGCAG
The DNA here is from genome assembly GCF_958299795.1 of Porites lutea. NCBI lineage: Eukaryota > Metazoa > Cnidaria > Anthozoa > Scleractinia > Poritidae > Porites > Porites lutea. The sequence continues at coordinate 1,708,805 of NC_133201.1, forward strand.
AGAACTTAGATTTTTCCTCTGTTTTTTTCGCTCGTAACATAAAAAAAACCAAAAACAAACCACCTTTAATAGTGAAGACAGTACCATAGTTTCCTGTGTTTAGAGTGACAATCACTGTATCGTATAAAAATTACCTACCCATTCCTTTAGACATCTTAGTCTCCAAGGGGTGAAATTCATAATCTGTGATGTTTTCAAAATAACCAATTTCATCGTCAGTGAGAGAGAAGTCCAAAGATCGAAAATTCAAGTACAGATTGCGAGGACTCTTCGACCTTGGTATCACTGTTACGTTGGCGTGGATAGCCCATCGCAAAACAACTTGAGAGGCGACAAATTCGTAATGGCTAGCCATCTCCAAAATCAGAGAGGAAGTTAGCACGGGATTCTTTTGCAAGCCGTGAAAGTAAACCCACTGGGTTCCTTCAAAAAAAAGAAAAGTTGATCATTGCATGAAGCTTGCAAATAACTAAGACTGAACTATAAGGCGTAGTAGTAAATTATTCTAATAAACGTACTCTACTGTCCCACTTTTAACCTGGACTTGTTCCAAAGTTACCAGCGCAGCCAAACAATTAGAACGCAGACTAAGCAGTAGCTGACTTGATAAGAGCTTAAGTGACCGGCTTCAGTAAAAACTTCAAACAAACGCAAACGTGACATACATCTTTAATAATTGGCTTCTTTTGGCAATGTTGGCAGTTATATCATTGCCAACTCTGTAAGACAGTTCATGAAATTTGAATTTTGCTCACCACACACCTTAGCCTCCTACGCTAACGTGCTTATTGCGTAATCCAACCCCATCAGTGGACGTTTAACGTCCAATGCTTAACTTAAAGACTTATAAATTCCCCATAGATCCTTGGCTCTTACAGTTTTGAATTAAGAAAAGTTGATAACCGGACAAGGCTTCGCTGTATTTTTAGCTTTTTAAATCTCTTCCAAAAACTTACCAAGGGTAGAATAGCCAATGTACCGAATACCATGCTTCTCGCAGAACTTTCGAACAACTCTATCTTGATGAAACGGGTCAAACCAGTTTTGAACTGCTGACACTGGAACCGTGGCCAGTTGAACCAGTTCTTCCAGGCTTTCAACGTCAAAATTACTGACACCGAGGCTGCGCAGTTTCCCTTTCTTCTGCATCTCTTCCATGGCTTTCCAGCTATCCTGCCATGTTCCTTTTGGTTCCCCTGATACAACGGAAGAAAAAAGAAAGTTTTGTTCTCAATATTCGGTAAACGAGCAACGTAGTAGGGTGTAAAGATAGCAAAATAAAAGGAAGCAAATTAATGTAAGTTTACAGTGAATAACAAAATGTATATTTTTGACACAGCCCGGAACCGGCTCTTGCAACTCAAAAAAAAATCAGTGATGTATCCAAGGACCCGTTTTCATGGGGAAAAGCTGTCCCAGGTATAATGTAGAAGGTTCGATGACCGGTCGTTTCGCTAACGTCGCGTTCCCTAACGTCTTGCGTCGTTCCACTAAGAAGGGTAACCAGCGCTGCGCATGTATATGCCTCGTTCCTCTAAGCCATGACACAAAAAAATGCGATACACATGTATATACCTCGTTCTTTTAGCCACTGATCAGGCAAAAGCGGTTAGGGAACTGACCCAACACGTACGCGAAACGACTTCAAAAGGGAGTGAACAGTACGCTGGCGAAACGACTTGTAGGCGAAAAGACCTTAGGCCAAAGGGTCACCTACCTACCTGAGCCAACCTTGGCGAGCCAACTATTCACACATTTTTTTACAACATGTGGCAAACTGTGTACACGGGAAACAAAAAGTTGGCTTAGCTAGAGGGGTAACACGCCCAGCCGGGTCACCCGCCATGAAAAAAAAAAGGCGAGACAATCAGAGCATGCACTGTCGGCGTGGGCAAAGAGGCCAGTTTTTTGCTAATGATGACTTAGCTGCGAGGGTGAACCTTCTATATGGTACAGGTTTTTTTCCTACAAATGGGGACTAAACCGTAATACCTTCTTCACAAGTCAAAAAGAAGCTATCACAAGCCTGGCTGTGTATTAGAAACATATCAATATAATCCGTCTTGAGACTCTTCAAGGACATTTCAACAGCCTCTAATGTCGTATCATATCCTAGAAATCTTGGATGGAGTTTAGTCATAATGAATATCTCTGATCTTGGTATTCCACTCTGTTGAATGGCCTCAGCGACTTGTGGTTCTGAATCAGGGTATCCCTGTGCTGTATCAATCAACCTATATGACAAATGAGTAAGGCTGTTAAATTGGTATTCCTGTAAAGAACGTATCATATTACAACCTGACAGAACTTCCTACTGAGCACTAAACCATTATTCTCTGCAGTTTCTGTACAGATTAATTTGCTCAACTAATGAACAGCATATTGTATCCACAAAGCAGACTGACCATCTTTAAATTTCTCCTATACAAAACAAGAAGAGTTTGTCACTTTGGCATTTTTCCTCTCCATAATATTTCTTTGTTTGCCATATAAGCTGTACACAACTGTGCAAAATAAAGTAAGATCTGTTTGGTTAACGTAGTTCTCTTGAAGTTATGTGACAGAAAACTGTGTGAGGAAGTCATCTTCACTTTGACATTGAGGTCATTTCATTTAGTTTAAATGTCAGTCACACATACCACATACTACATGTACAAACTACTGATGCAAAAAGGCAAGAATTTGTTATTTTGCGGTGTCACCAAAACCTTTCAGGAGTTGTTATAAGGATAACATGTAAGTATTTATTAACCTGTATCCAATTTCAAGTGCTGTTTTAACAGCAAAGGTTGTGTTCTCCATAAGGGCAGCTGTTCCAAGACCCATCACAGGCACTAATGAGGGATGAAGAAAGACAAAAAACAAAGTACTGTAAATGGTTGAATTAGCAGCCAGCTTCAAATAAGACCCCCCCCCCCCCTTCCCACCTCCACCCCTGTTAAATTTTAAGCAACCCCTGCATGTAGATCTAGCTGCTATGAAAAAAGCACAACACAGTCAAACCTGTATCAAGCGCTCACCCATGGAGAATGGCTTACTGACCACCAAATACAGGTTTGACAAACCTGAGAGTCATGCCAGAAAATGAAGATGCTGAAAGAGCAAAATATCTATCCCATGACAAAATGACCTCAAACTGTTTCTACCTCCTTTTGTACCAAATAAAAGAAAGGAAAAGACCATTAAATGTCAAGCATAGTGGATCTGTTGCACTAGGATGGTACACCTTGTCAATGTGACCGTTAAATAGAGCTGGAGACAATAAATAACTTGTTGGGACTTTGGAAAAGATGACCGCTTAATACAGGTCAGTTTTTCAGTAATTAAGGGATTCTGGAGTTTGATCACTCAAAAGCCAAAATATTAAGGTGGCCCAGGCCACCTGAGGAACTGCTAGCTAACACAGTGTTGTACTTACTCTTATAACCACTAGCAAGGGTAATATCTTCTGGTCTCTTGTTTTGCTTAGGTATCCTCAGGGGTCCACTGCTTGGATCACTTACATTGATTTTTAGGACAGCATTCAAAGCATGCTTTTCTTCTTGACACTGAATCTTATCTGGTTCATCCTTGACAAGTTTGTCAAACAGCTCTGTTACCTGATATGGAATGATAATTGCTGCGTAATTGTTTCGCTTAAGTATAAGTTTAATACTAAAATTAGTAAATGCTAGGACAAGGACATCTTTGTAACATTAGGTTAAATAAAACATACTTGTAATATAACTTCCTATTATGAAAATTACAACTGAAAGACATCATATTATGTAGGTTGAGAAGTATTAGGGAGCTTAAGCAAAGACGTTTTCGAACAACACACATCAACTGGGAGAGGACTTTTTGCATTCTTGGGTGGTGGGTTTGCCCACATTTTCTAGCAAATTGTCTCTCTAAGAGTAAAGAAACTTAGCAATACAAATTTGGTAGCATTAAGGAATATTAAAAGGGATAAGGTCACACTTCTGGCTGATGTGCGTCACACAAAAATGTCTTTGTTTAAGCTCCCTATTACTCTGAACTTAAGACAAATGAGCAACCAAGATACTGAATTCAAATTGCCTAGAGTTCATGGTATTAGCAACCTAGTTGTTAAACTGAGTAGTCAACTGGATTGTAATGTTATTGGTCGTGCCACTGAAGGCTTGATTATAAATTACCAATAGTCTCTGAAGACTTAAGAGTGTGAGTGGTGATATAAACTGATTTCATGGAAGGAACATGCCTAGCTAAATGTAGTTGAAGAGAGTACCACTACCTTAACAACATCAGTATCTTCAGAAATCCCTGCCTCTTGAAATTTATCCTCATAGTTGAACAGTCCAAACCACATGTTGACAGCAATATTGGGAGAGTCATATGAGCGAACAACATGCCACCAGTACTGAGGTATATACAACATATCACCTGTAAATAAAAATAAATAACACAGTAATTGCTTATGACTAGACTGAATAATATTATTAAAGGTGAATAAATAAAGTTGAATTTCCACTATTGGCCACCTCTCCACAGTGGCCATTCTTTGGGGGCAGACAGTCCATACATCCACTCTTGTTTCAAACTCTCTACTATGGCCACTCTGGTTCACCTGTAGTCTAGTTTGTGGATTGAAAGAAGTGGTGGCGCATGGCTAAGTGTCTGACTGGAAAAAGGTTGGATGGGCTTTTTTCAATAACTGAGCGAATCCTCATGCGCTGATTGGTCGAGAGCTATGGTCTATGAGCATATAGACCCTGGAAATGATGTAACATGTCGCACAGTGCCAGTTGCTTTGTTTTTGGAGTTTCGTAAAAATAAATGCTACTATAAAAAACAAATTGACCACAATTTTCCACAGTCTACACTTTGCAAACGTTTTTAACATTTTATGGCGATTTGCTAAATGTACGTAAAGGGGTTCTACCTAGTTTTAACCGAGAGGGAGTTAGTGCAAGTCATTATATTATGCAATATCAACACAACACCTAAATTGTTAGGAAAAACTCACTAAGCTTTACAAAATCCTCAAGTTTGGTGTTAATCAGGCCAATGATGATGATTATTATTATTATAATTTTATTATCATGATAAACAAGCTACAGCCATTCAAAATCTCCAAAATCTGCAAAGAATTATATGGACGTCCAGAAAACCTGTCCTGTAATCCTTACATTTCTTAGTAAATTTTCACGCTTTTGAGTGCCTGCATCTTCTTCAGTATTTGCCCATATAATTAACACCAAACTTGGGGATGTTGTAAGGCTCGGTGTCCTCTTTCTGGCTATGTAGATTTTATGTTAATAATCCCACAATATATGGACTTATACCCAGTCCTCCTTGGGTTGAAAACAGGAAATAGATAAAGGAGTGTTTAAATGGGTGGATGGAAGATAAGTGGATGAATTGTGTGGATACAGTGTAGGTATATGGCAGAGAACTAAAAGCTGGCTCTGTCTCTTTTGTAGTACTGCCCTCCCTACCTTGACCCTCTGGTTGTGGTATCAGGATAGGTTAACATTGTCAAGTCTGCATCGCAGAGGTAATTTAACCCCAGTTAGTAACATCTGCGAAGCAGCACCAATATCCTTGTTCTAGGCCCTGGAAGTACATTTTGAATTTCCGTTCAACCTAATTGGCAAATCAACAAGGGCTTTTTAACAATCCTATCATGGCACGTACTCAAATCTTTGCACAGAGGTGGTGGCCAGTTTAGGCTGGCAATTATCTCAAGAGTTATGCCTGAGAAAATCTGGTCTTAGCTCTAAAACAAAGGCTGGAAAAGTAAGCTCTGCTCTAAGTAACAACAAAAATCTCATCAGACAGAATAGGAAATCACTGAAACTCACCTTTATTCAATGTTACTTCATAATATGGTATATCTGCTAATTTTGGAAATGCTCCAAGATCTAACTTCTCAGGATCAATAGGAAGCACTCCTGGAGTGATTGCATACTGATCAGCTCTAAGATCCTTGCTGTACGAACTGTTGACCAAATAGATCTTCTTTGTTCCAGAGATGAGCGTAAGAATGTTCTCATAGCCATCATGATGAAATGCAGAGTTTGCGCTTCCACTGTTAAATAATAAATTAACACTGTCGATTGTTGATGATATTTCATGGCAGTTTAAAAGTGATGGTAAGAGAACATCATTTAACATGGATGCATTAGGTGGAAAAGCTGAATCCAGGTAAACTTCTTCAGATTTGTAAATTTTAAGAAATTCATTAAGAGTTAAAGGTTTTCTGACAGGAAATTCATTCTTGAACTTCTTTCGATATTCTACAGTAAAAATGCTAGAACCAAAGTGTGAGGTGAGGTAAGATTCATTCTGCCATAGTTGAACAGCAGGCCAGTGATTTGCACCGCCTCTTATGATGACAGGCTGTCTTTTGTGTATAAAGTTATGATAGAAGTCAGTGCCACTTGGAGCATACTTCAGGCTGGTAATGTCACCTTCAGCTTCCCTATGTTGACCAAAAGGTTTCAGGTGACCTATGGTAAAAGAAAAAGAAAAATTCCTAGTAATTAACAACATTTTTGCCTAAATTGTTATTTTTCAAGCCGAGGGGGGCTGGGTATGAGTCCGTTTATTATCGGGTAAACAACAAACGATCCACAAAGTCAGAAAGAGGACACTAAGATTTGCAAAATCCTCAAGTTTGGCGTGATCTGGCCTATATTGAAGGAGATACTGTCTTTCAAAAACTTCAAAATTAACTCAGAAATTTCTAGACATGCAGGCAGTGAGTCCACCAATCCATACATTTCTTAGTAAATTTTCAAGTTTTTAAATAGCTGTATCTTGTTCAATATTGGTCCAATTACCATCAAACTTGAGAATTTGCAAAACTCAATGTACTCTACTTTCTGGCTGGGTGAGTCTCACATTGTTTATCCCATTGTACATGTACACAGACTCATGACAAGCCCTCCTTGGTTTGAGAGCTAGGTGTGAAGTACTAAAGATCCTTACAACATGACAGACTACATGTATGACTATCATGCCACTGATCAGTTTCACCTGATACCTTGTTCTAAGTCAAAATCCTCTGAGGAACATATCTGCATAGCCATTGAACATGTGATAATTCCCTTTATCAAAAACTGAATCATTGGATAATGCAATTCCAGAGCTCTAATAGGCTTAGCCATCATGGTATATGAGCCATTATACCATGCTCTTTAAATATGGTAACTGTACGGGTCTGCTCAAAATTAAAAACCAGCTGAAAATTTTTTTGTTTTTACAAATAAAGTCGGGAAGAATTCTTGATATTTTGTGGGTGTTTTTAATAAAACAACATTAATTCACTTGCGCTGGTTGGATATGAGATGGTAGATAGCCAACTCGGCACTACGCGCCTCACTGGCTATCTACCATCTCAGATCCAACGTGCACTCTTGGAATAATTGTTAACCATACCACCCCTGTATGCATAGCCACAAATGCAGGTATATTAATTTGCCTCTTACCCTCAATAAACAGGTAGGCTGCTGGGTAAAACAGTGATACCTTTGATAAAAAATGTTTGCCAAAGGCGACCACGATTTCCTAGATATCATAATTATTATGATATCTAGGAAATCGTGGTCGCCTTTTATATAGCTACTTGGCAAACACGTTTTCCTAACCGTAGCTGTAGGCAGACTCGGTGAATCTTAAGGCCCCTAAAATAACAATATATTTGTCTGGGAATTAGTTAATGAAAGCTAATAGCGATTTTTATAGTGAGGGTGATTTTGATTCTCTTTTTTTATATTCTTATCTAAGCCTTGAATAATATGAAGAATTAATCAGCTCAAGAGACCATCGCTGACGTGTACTTTCTTGAGAATCGACCATGGGAGCAGAATAACTCAATACCCCAGCTTCTTATCAGCCCCATTCTGATTCATCCTATTAAGACCGCCAAACGTCAATATCAACCAAAGGTCGCTAACTTAAAAAGCTGTTGAGAAAAAACAAGTCTAACAGTTGCCAATTGTGACTCCTTTCAAAAGGTTTCAATTGAGTGTCGTATTACTTATTTTGTCTACAATCGAAAGTCAGAACTTCATAAAGCTTTATAGGGAGTACGCAAGTAACTCTTCAGTTCTGGGGATCAGCGTCTCTGCTGGCCTCATCTCATGTTTTACAATCGACAATGGTTGAGAGCCATGAAATTGATTACGTAGCTTAAACATACCTTTTTCTACGACGCCAGCACATCCATCTTTGTCGCAAAAACCAGGAGAGGAAGCCGCGGTCAAGTGACAAAACAAAACAAAGTAAAAAAACAAAAATATACAACTAGCGAGAAGAAATCTCAACCTGAAATGGACAGTTAACCGCATGGCGAGGCGGCGAATGGAGAGACGGATTTTGCGAAGAATTTTAAAAGGATGCTATCTAAAATTTACGGAACTGCTTTAAAACCCGGTGTAGAAACAATAAGCTATGAATAATCAGCTGATTTTCTGGGACCATCTGTTCCCTCGCGTAGTGGAAAGACATTTCCATAAACCTTTCCACTGTGACTGAACATTCTGTGCGCATTAGCGGAAGTAATTCGTGACGAGGTAAAGAGAATCTATTTGTGTATCGGACACTGAACACTTCCGGTAAAATTTTCCTTTGTCTGAAATTTTAATATATGAAGTGAGATAAATGTCATGAGAGTTAAAAAACGTTTGTTTATTATTTTTTCGAATGAAATTGAGCTGTTACAATCTTCCTTCCACTCCAAAATGCATTTTCAATTCATCAGGAAAATAAACCCACTAAAACACCAACAAGTATGAAAACTATTCTGACTACTGTAGAAAGGTTATTATACGTTTTACAGTCCTGTGAAAGAGGCTGATAGCAGATAACCCTTAAGGTTTCTTAGGAAACATATCTGGTGTTTTGAAATTTGCATATTTATAAAGATCGATCAATTTTGATAATTCTGTCGCGGGTCTTCTTGCTGATCAACAACCATATTCCCCAAACATTTTAGCACTCGCGCTTATAATTGTCCGCGTTCGCAAACCAACATGGCGCGACACAGGCTGATCTTTACGTTCGTGACACTCTATTTTTTCAGCGAATTCTCGCAATGTAGCGCTGATAATGAAGACTCTTTTGCATGGGACGTAAAGGACAGCACCGAGTTTGGTGTGGCTGAATCAAATATTGAGGTGAATGCTTTAATTCTGTAGAGTTTATACAGGTGATTTTATTTATTAATTGATATATAAAGCGGCGAACAGGTAAAAGTTCATGAAAGTCAACATCCATGCTGGGGGCGTTTGATCGCATGAAATAGCCTCTCTCTGTATATATTTTTTTCTCATTAAGGCTTAGTTTGATTAATGTTTTGACTGTTTCAGTCCACATCTATCGGGAATGAAACATACAGTATAAATGAACACTAAATATGATTTTCAAAAAAGTCATTTCCTCACAAGCTTACTTTAGTATTAAAAACTTAATGTAAACAGGAACAAAATTACAAAAGAATTTAGTTGTCACATCTCACAAGTCTCTTATTGTGTGAAGTAACATCGGTTCAGCTAGAAATAGCTAACGTAAGAAGCCGTTTTCTCATTTTTCTTTTTGTAGGTATTAGTTTATCCCAGGCAATTAATATGCCAAAATTACTGCTTACCTGCTTACCTGTTATTGGCACCAAAAGTGATTTAAAATTCAAATGCACTTAAACTTTCAGTCAGGTGGATTATTATAAATTACGAAAAGCACCTGATCATTAAACAAGATAGCATATTTAAATGGGCTTCATTTGGACAATTTTTATTTTAAATCCAGGTGGTATGACTAAGTGACATAATGATTGTGAACAATAATATTTTCTCTCTTGAGGTAAATACACATAAAAATACATTCAGTTACTATTTCCAATCAAAATAAACAACATTTAGGAGAGAAGAATAATTCCTGTGATGTTTGCTTTGTTGCCCAAAACTTTCTCTGACTTGATTTACAGACTTTTATTTCACAGAGGCCAAAACTTGCATGCTTGTAAAAAATTAGTGCATTTTGAATCTAAATTAGTTTGCTTATGCTAACACAAAGACGCAAACTAACAAAATTTTTATTTTCGTGACAAGAAAAGAGCCAAACCCGAATTTATTCTTGATCAAGGTTGTTTTGAATCTATTAATTCATCTTAAAAGTGCAAGAATAATAATGTTATAGACATACGTAAGAGACCTTTAGGATTATTTTGTTTATATATTTACTAAAATATACAGCGAACCCTCAAAAAGAGGATTTTTTTGCTGGGGTGATAAAAAAAACATCAGTAACAGTCAACAGTTGATTAAATGGTAGCTCAATTCTAAAACAATGTGTCCAAAAATCAAACCTCAAGGTTATTCAAATTGGTCTGCAATTGGGGACAGCTATCTTGCGAGTTGGTTGTCAAGCACAAGACAGAATTGTCTGTGAACAAGTGGACTTTAAGTAAGGATTTAAGATCAGAGAAGCCTCCAAATTGCAGTATTGTAGTAACCTATTGGTGAGCATAAGCAACCACAATGATGACGACAATGATAACATCAAATTCATTTTTTTAGCAGCATTTTTACTGCTGTCATCATCGTTGCTTATTATTAAGCTACCTATTATTACAAACTTTATATTTTTCAGGCCTTGCATTTTGTAGCTTCACTAAGTAACAAAAATATAATAAAATTTAAGTAATAAAAGTGTGATTTTTCATTTGTTTCTTTAGGATACAATCCTGGATGTCGACCTCTCATCAAAAATCACTTTCAGATATCAAACAACTGATGGAGGCAAAATTTACGTCTTCGACAATATTTTACATCCAATAAATCTTCACATTTTCTCAAGGTATTTAAATATCGATTTAGGGGCCTGGCAGTTCAGTCTTTATGAACCATATGACGGGGGAATTGAAAAGCCAACAGACAATATCCCATGGATAAACGACGTAGATTGCATTGAATTTTCAAAATCCGTGGTTGGGAAAACAATGCAAAAAGCAGTGATGGACACTACGCAAACTGAGGATATTTACTATCCATACAAAGTCAAAGGAAAACTTATTCGACGTGGTGACTTTACTAAACTATTCACTGATGCCAACAAAACAGATGATGAATACTCTGCTTTTATGTTTTTGAATCCTACATGGAGGAAGAATGATTATGGAGAACTTTACCTGTAAGTACAATGATAAGTATATTAATTAATGTTTTGTGAATCAAGCAGTAATCCCAAGTATTTTCTGTAACAAACTGACAAGGCAAAACGTCTGATACTCTCACTGATCATAGAAATGACATCGAAATGTAGGACTTCCACTTGTATCTCAAAGAATGACTCTGCAGTAAGTTACTATCAAACTCAGAAAACCTTGAATATTGTGTAGTGATCAATCTCAATGAAGTTCAGTAAAACCACAAATTAATTGCCATTGCTGTTTTTGGTTTAGTTTTCCCACACCTTAATTATTGGCTTTCTCCTCACAAGACAGTAAAACATTCCATAGATATTTCTGGTGTTCATGGTTTTGCGAGTTTCACAGTAAACAAAAGTATTTAAATTGTTAAAAGGAAACTCTGATTTTTTTTGTTTTCCTTAGATACGATGAAGACAATGAAATAATGGCTGGAACAGTACCAAAATTTGGCCGTGTTGTTGTATGGCCAAGTTCAGTGTCTTATCTCGCACGACCTCCCAGTATGGCTTTTAAAAAAGGACAACTAATACTTCATGTTCAGTTCACCAAGTCCAAGCAAAAAATGCTTGCTAACCACAGGGAAAGAATGGCAGCAAAAGGTGAACGCCAGGTGGCGTATGATGCAGGATTTATTGGAAGCGACAAACCTGCTCCAACTGGTATCAACATAGCACAGCATCGGGTGTCTGAACACGCCTCAACAGAAGGAAAGAAAATTTTTGTGTTTGATGATCTCTTTGACAAGGAAGATCTGGATAGGTTACGAGCATTCATCTTTAAACATGGTACTTATTATTATGATGATTCTGATGATGGTGATGATGGAGGTGATAACGTGCAGTGGATTGCAGGGTTTGAGATCAATGACTACATTCAGAGCAGACTTTGGAACATTATGCAACAGGTTTGTGCACAGAACATGTGAGTTTTTAACCCTTTAAGCCCTATTAAGAGTGATCAGCATCAAAGTTCTCCTTGTAATATCAATGCTTTGTAACACAGAGTGGTCATGAGAATTACGGACATGATCACACAAGATGAATTTGCTTTGATATTTTATCAACTTCTCCCCACTACTTCTGTAGGAAATGAATAGGGGCAACAAAATTAATAAGAATTCTGATTTTGATCATAGGGTTTAAAGGGTTAAACTACAAGTCACCCCATGTAAGGGAATCCAGATCCCAGAATGTGGGCAATTTTTGCTTGTGGAATCTGGAATTCTGGACTTTGGAATCTGGAATAAAGCTCAAGGAATCCAGAATCCCACTAACAATTTGAATCTGGAATCCAAGTTCCACTGACTGAACATTCTGACTACTAATATGAATCACCTGCAAGTTAACACCTGTCCGTGATATTCATGAAAAGCAGTGAAAAGACATTTTAAAGTTGAATCTAAGCTCTTGCAAGTAAAAGAATATTACTCTTACTCTCATTTGTGCACAGATGCACAAGTGATGATTTCTGGGGCTCCAGCTCACATGTTATTTTCACTGTATCCAAATGAGCATGATAATCTAATAATCTAGCTAATTGAGTTTTAAGTGTAATTAAATTAGCCTGCTTGCAGACCTCCCCTATTTCCTTTCGTTTTCTGCAAATAACAATGGAAATAGGAGACAATTGCATGCAGGCTTAGAGTGCAAATAAGAATTTTTCACACAATGTGAGTGGCAATTGTAACAGTAAGCTGATTTGAAGCAGTCCTTTCCTATTTCTTGTGGTTGGGTCTTGGATGAAACCATTTCTTTGATTTTCATTTTTGGTCATGAAAAATTTTATTAGCAGATCTAGAGTTACTGTAAGTGTTTCTTCTGCCAATGTCTCTTTGAGCCTAACAGGCTTTTTTTCTTGTTCTATTAACGCTTGAGTTTTTGTGCATTAAATCTTACAGACTCTTAAACATGTGACTGGTAGCGATAAGTGGTTTCCATATGACATCTCATGTAACCTGATCCGCAGTGCCGATCACACCCGCATTCATCAGGATTGTGAATATCATGAAGATGAATGGACATACCTTATTTATCTAACTCCAAACTGGACTAAAAATGACTATGGCGAAACAGCCTTTTATGAGACAATGAGCCACGACAATGAAATCATCACAGAGGTTCGGCCTAAGTATGGCCGGGCTGTTGTATTTCAAGGTATGTTGTACTTTGTAGCGGAACCTAGCCTACATGGCAGGCCACGAAAAGGGACAAAGAGAATCTTTGTTTGTTATAATGTTTAGTTTATGGGTTGTATCAACAACAACAAAACAACAACAAATTTTGTTGAAAATTGGAAATATATTTAATTACATTACTTTGCCACCCGCAAATACCTTATAAACTAATCGAGGCGGGGGCAGCTGAAGACATATTGCAAGTACAAGGTTTATCTATAGATGGACGAAATAACAGTGAAGACACTACGGTACAGTAAATAGAATAAACTAACATAAAACAAGGCAAGTACTAAGGCATAATGTAACACAAAAAACAAGAGAACGAAACAATTAGATGAAAGAAAAAGGAACAATTAAACATCAGAAATTTACGAAAGGTGGAAAGTGTTACGCGGAGCACTCAAAAACACACGTCCGTCCATCTTAGCCACGTCCCGTGAAAGTATACTTATTCAATAGCGCATGGTCGCTTTTGGTCTAGCTTGGCAAGTAGAGAACTTATTAAAGCAACGACGACTGCAACGGTAACGCGAGAACGGCCATAAATCTAAAGTTCTAGATTAGCAAAACACTAACTTTGCTTGAGCATCACGCTTCTTTGCGGTCTTGCTTTAGTACGACGTGAAACTTCCTAGTTTTACTGGAAGACGTGAACACAAGTCAACGATTTTCTCAGTTTTTCTTCGAACTCAGATGCAGTTGTTTAGAATTCGACTTCAGAAAAATTCTCCAAAGTTTTTGACTAGTGGGACAAAATGGATCCTTTAAGAACGATGAAATCTGACTGAATAACGTGAATTGACTTAAACTCTTAAGTGATATTTCGCCGAAGGTGCTGCTGTGGTTGCTTAAACTCCCCACTACATTCTTGGTTTCGATGTTGAAGTGAAAAACGTGAATAATCATTTTTCCTTCTTTTTAAGTAATTCGTAGCTTGAGAAAACAGCCGACATTTCGCAACGTCACCACTGGTAACCCCGCGAAATGACGTCACTCTGAGAAACGAGCGCAGAAATTCCATGGTGATGACGCGTTCTATTCAGATCTGGGTGGTGCTTCTGATTGGATGAAACAATTCAGCCAATCAGAAGCACTACCCGGATCTGGTTACTGACGCGTATGGAATTTCTGCGCTCGTTTCTCAGACATCATTTCGCGGGGATACCACTGGTGGCGTCGCCAAATGTCGGCTGTTTTCTCAGACTAAGAAGTTAAAGAAGTTTTGGTGTCTTGTTTTACCTCAGGAATTATTCCCCACTCCGCCCGTCCACCAAGCACAAATCAATCACACGCACGCCTCACATTTGTGGCAAAAGTGTCTGTAGACGAGTTTGTAGGAAGGCAAAAAGCTTTCACAGAAGAAATGAGGCATTTCGTGGGTGTTTTGGACACCAGAATGAGATTAAATTCCATGGAGGAAGGAAAAGGTAATACTATTATCATCAGAATAATTGAAAGTCAACTCTCTTGATAACGTACTATTTTTTTAACGTATCACTCAGACGAGAAGAGGGAAACTGAATTCCTGTGTAAGAAAACTCCAGAGTTTCATTGGCTGCAAGCGGCAATGGCGTATGAACCCTAAATTATACTATGTCCGAACAAAAGAGCAATTGGATGTATTGCCTCCTGGTCGATTTTTTTTTTTAAAAAAAGAAATCATGGAAAGGTATTAGTGAACACGTTTCCTTTTCTCTGTTTCATATGCACTCTGGCACGAAAGCACAAGCAAACATAGGCTGGCTAGCGGACGTAAAAGGGGAGGAGATAAGGACGAAAAAGGGAAGTTGAACATTATACGCCTATTACGTAACTGCGTGAGCTAGAGTAAACTTTAGAACAGAAGGCGAAGGTGCGACGCGCGAGATTTACTCCTACCTCCCCGCGCTCGCGCGTTTCGCTCGCGATTTATCACGTGCACGTTCCTTCCAGTTAATGTTGTCTTTAAGATGAAACTTGCATATCTTGGGGGATTGGAGAGGAGATTTTAGCTTTCGTGTGAATGCCAGGCTACAGTTAGTTCAGTCAGAATAATCTTGTTTCTCTTTTTGTTGTTTTAACAGGTGGTGAGCTGATTGGGGAACATGATAGAGAACACGGTGAAAAAAGAGAAACGGAGGACATGGAAGGACAGTCACGAAATAGAGATAAACCGCATTTAGAGAATGAATCAGAAGAAGAAGGAGGAGAAGGAGGAGAAGGAAACGGCCATGAAGATGAAGAAGAAGAGATGGATGACCCAGAATTTACAGAGTTAAGCCGACGAATGAGAGAAGTGTCACAGAGCAGGGACTTGGAGGAGATAAGGAAACTGCATGAAGAGCTACATCTTCGTCATGTCATGGCCAGAGAGGATGCCGCCAGGCGAATAACAAATCTAATTTAGAAATAAAAGACTTTAGAATACACGTGATGTTGAATCCGTGTAACCAGCACATCAATCGTAGCCTCCCACGCAGACGTTCTTAGGGGTTCCTCACGCGTTCCTGCCACCCGTGACGAACCCCTAAGAACGTCTGCGTGGAAGGCTACATCAATCGCGGATACAGTGGAAGCTCTCGTAACAGACACTCTCGTAAGCGGACAGCTCTGCGTACGGCCGCCTCCTCAAAACCCCGTTTTAACTTCCACAGAAACCATGTATTTTTACATTCCCCTAAGCGGACAATTTCCTTAGACGGCCGCGGCGGACACTTTCAGAGTTTACTAGTAAGATTTTAGCTTGGTTTTTAAGCTCACGTAAGCGGACACCTGAAATGGAATCTCATTCTCCTCTGAATCTTTCATACCTCTGAATTCTTCATATTGCTGTTCGTCACAATGAATTTATGTCAGTTTCCTTTTTTTTTTTCAACGTACAAGTCCGGTTACAGTTCAAAACACCACTTGAGTTCTAGTGGCCATTTATGAAAACCAAAAGCGGCCAGCTCCGATCGCGGACACCTTTTTCGCCTCCCGAGGGTGTGCGCTTAGGAGACTTCTATTCCAATACTGCCGGACTCGCCTGCACAATTTCCTAGACTATATTTCTTAAAGCCCAAGTTAAATATAAATGCAGTCTTTTTAAATTATTACATATGTAATTCTATTTTAAAATACGAAAGCAATAAACCTAACCGCACTATTATTTTTGACGCCTGTGTATTCTTTTTCCACGATGAGAAGAACTTAATTGTTTCTGGTGAAAACAACACTTTTTTTAAGGATTTTCCTTTTCTTCTGTTTCTATTAGTTTGTATCCAGTATCACCAGTATCTTTTTTAAAACTTGCCACCCAGTACGCAAATAAAAACAGAGCTAGTATGGCAACTGATATCAAAGAAAAAATAAAATACGTCCTCGGAACGCCGACCTGGTTAATAACGAGACCGCTGACCATTATTCCTGATCCCACACCAAGACCCCAGTGAAATCCTCCAAGGACCCCTATGGGAGACAAAACAAATGTGATGTATAAAACAAATATATGTTGTAGTTAATACTTTATCTCAGGTAATTTTTACTTTTCCTTTGTTTCAAGTACATTTGCATACATTACCATACCCAAAAACTAAGAAAAACACAACATAAACTTGCGCAATAACAACTAAAGGTGAAATGGCCTTTAGTAGGCCGTAAATTCACATAGAGTAGTATTAATTTTAATTAAAAAGATTTAAAAAACTATGAACCAAAGGAAGACCTTCTTGAAGACCTTCTTATTCTTGTGCATCCTTATGCGAAAATAACCTTTTGATTTTTTTTGCACATTTCTTAAAAAGCCTCATTACTTCTCTAAGATTTCAACCCCTGGGCATAACTGTACTAACTATCCATTGCAGATTTATATTCCTTTCATAAATGTTTTAACCACTGCTATCTTGGCAACATCACAGTGGTAGCAATACTCTCATTGTAAAGCTCTTATTGAAACAACGTTCTATAATACCCATGTCACTGTTGAGCGATGAACAGGCGTTTACAAGATTCTCTTATCTAAAGAGATTTAATTGAAAAAAATTCGATTGCTCTCTATATAGAAAGCCAAAACATTTATAATTGAATTAATTAAAGGGTCTCTTGGATGTTAATATGTTTAGGCATTTTTAAACATACCTCATTCCTTACACTTATTTCTAATGTCAGTTTTCAAGAGAAGGTTGTCTGGATTTAAAACTAAAGCATCTCAGAATTGAGACTCCCTTTGAATAATAAGATAGCATTACCTTGAATCGCTCCATGGAATCCAGCTTTTGAAGATACTGCGGCGCCAAACACAACACAGGTCGCCCAGCCCAGTGAGTACATGATTCCCTGAGAAACAAATAATACCACACCGATCCAGGGGTTTAGGACAAAAGCAAATCCCATGTAAATCGCTACGTACAATGCCAGGCAGACAGCTGAAGTCGGTGCTGGTCCAATCTTGGTGATGATAGTCCCTGAAAATAGATACCCCAAAGATGCGACGGCGTAACGGAAACCAGCGGCAATTCCTAACATATAGGGCTGAGCTCCAAGGTCATCCAGATACCACAGTCCGAAGTGCTCATGCAACCCGACAAGGACTCCTAAATAAAATGCTAACGCAATGAATATTATATTACGATAGAGAAGAAGTTCCTTAACGAGGGTCCAAATACTAGCGCTCTGTGATAATTCATCATCAGAATATTTCGCATGCATGAAAAATATGGTAACCAGGGAAAGTGCACTAAAACCAGCAAAGAAATAGAAGGAAATGTGATAGTTCGACACGATCTTGCCGCAAACTTCTGATTCGTACAAGCTGATGACTCCTCCAACAAGAAATGAACTAGCGGCCACGCTGCATTCGCCCCACATTTGGAAAGTTCCAAATTTGTCTGATCTCCCCTCCAAGAGTCCAATAAGCAAAACATTAGGCATGATATAAACCACAGAGCCCAAAATCTGACAGACGAAAATTAAACCGAAACAAATAAAGAAGATTTTCTTAAGTTCGGTTTCGTCGACTTTCCAGGTAGACGTTGTCACGTGACTCTTGTTGTAAAATCGTGGAAGTTGAGATGCCTTTTCTATGGGTTGACCTAATATCATAACTCCACCTTCAGGAAGAAATGTCAATGGATATATTAACGTTTTGTTTCCTCTTGTTTCGATGCACTGTTGATTCTCTGGTTGAACAATCAGAACCAGCAGTGTCCCTGCAGAGAATGACGCCACCGAAAAGAATAAAATAATTTTTCGCACATTATACTTATCTCCGATCCATCCCCACAATGGCGCACCGATGAATTCCATTAGGAGTCTTAATCCGATCAATACACCTGCGTGACCGGCACTAAGTCCAAGTTGCTTGAAATACACAGCCAGAAACGGAATAGAACTGCCAATGGAGCCATAAAATAGAAAGTAGTAAACCTTATACGTGATTTCTGTTAGGCAAGGTTTGGACTGGCCGTTACTTGAACACAACTTTGAAACGTCTTTCTCTCCATCTTCCTTTTTCATTTTAAGGGACGGACAGTTGAACTCTAATTTCAAAATTGAACGTCTAGTTTAAGAAGTCTTTTTATCCAGCGTTTGTGAGGGAAAATAATTCGATTTCATTAACAGACTGGATCAGTGATTGGTCAACCTAATTAACGAATGACATTCATAAACGTTTGAATTCCTTAACGGTGACTTATTTATCTGGACAGATTTTCGAGAAAAGCAGATTTTTTCCCCCGTGTCTGAGCATAAAACGCGTGGAGACGATTTTTATCCTAATTTTTTTTTTGTTATAGACTTTTACGGAATCTCAAATTATTATAGATATATATATAGGTTTCCAAATACCTGCAACAAAACACTAGCTAACCAACAATTTAACACCTACAACTTAGGCTACTCAGATAACTGAAAAATATCACTTTATCCTTATATACAACTTACGTTAATTGCATATAATGATTGTCATTTTAATTTGTTGTTTTGATGTTGATGTTGCATGAGTTTATTTTCTCCTTTATCGTAACTGAATCAATGGCTCCCTGTGGAGTATACAATGGTATATTAAAGGTGTATTAAATATGCCTTATCTTCCAAGTTCTTATTTCGTTAAATTTAGTGAATCGGAGGGCGAAAGCGGTAGGGTAGGGCGAATTTCAAGTATTTCGCAGGCAAAACGAAGAACCTGAGGAGGGAGGGGGGGGGGTGGGAAATGGATAAATATGTTGGGATTATTATAAGTTTAAGGGAAACTGCCCACCTACCCCTCCCCTAAGCCAACGTACTCCCAGTCCTCACGAGGCCACCCAAGCAAAACGGGATCTTTTGACTCGACTCATCTCTTGCCAGACTGTACTCAAAACATTTTTTTTTTAGTTTTCCTACATCTCTTTGCCTCTCGATCATCATTATAAATGTAGTCTCTGACCTGCATAATGTTTCTTTTCGGAGAGGACAAAACCGGGTCTCTTGGTGACATGCTCTTACATACTCAGCTTTTTAAAGGAAGGATTTTCTCAGATATGCTGTTCTTGATTTGTTTTCAGCTCGATCGGTTCTCAGTCCATAGCTGTTAATTAGTGCCATTGTTTCATGCGATCATTGTCATTGCTTTTCCACCGGGGAACACTCCACGGTTCATTATATGGATACGAAATAAATTTGAATATGTAAATCACAAACTCCACATTCATACTAATATGCTAATATCACCAGAGCGACGGCTACCCGAATTAAGTCTCCACGTTATTATACTGATTTCTCGGCAAAATTCAGTTGAAACGTACACAAGCAACAGCGTATTTCGAGTTTGAAACGAACTCAGCTTGAATATTTTGACGATGAGTGAGAAATCTGATGCATCGGGCAAGAAAGATTCAGACGATTCTTCAAATAACACGTCAGTTTCTTCTCTGCAAACGTCGGAGATTTGGTACAAGGCTTATTACTTCTTATTTTATGGCGCCATTGGCAGCTCTGTCCCATATCTAGCCTTATATTTTAAACAACTGGGCCTCAGTGCAGCACAAGCCGGTTTACTCACTGGAATAAGACTCTTCTCTGAATTTATTGGTGCGCCTGTGTGGGGAATGATCGGAGACAAGTATAAAATACGAAAAACTATTTTGTTCTTATCATTGCTTTCATATTCCGCCGGGACATTGCTCTTATTAGCCGTTAAACCACAAAATCAGGAGTGCATCGAAACAGGAGCAAACAGAACTGTGATACATCCACTACGCTTTCCTCCTGGGGGTGGAATAGTATCAAGTGGCGGGTCCTCGGCATCCATGGCCATTGATAGTCAACCTCCACAACGGCTGAACAACATCAGCCACGTAACAATATTTACTCGCGAGGTGGACAAGTCCGAACTTGGTAAAATCTTTATGACTTTTTTGAGTATACTATTCGCATGCCAGATTCTGGGTTCCGTTGTTTACACCATGCCTGATGCTTTGGTCGTAGGCTTCCTGCAGGAAAATGCGGACAAGTTCGGATCTCTGCGAATGTGGGGCGAAGTTGGTGTCGCCAGTGGTTCATTTTTGGTAGGAGGAGTCATTAGCTTATACGAATCGGAGGTTTGCGGTGAGACCGCAAAGAACTATCACATTTCATTTTATTTCTTTGCTGGATTCGTCGCTCTTTCCTTAGTCACCATGGTTTTTATCGAAGCAAAATATTCAGATGACGAAACATCGTCTAGGTCTAGTATTTGGTCACTTGTAAAGGAGCTTCTACTCTGTCATAATATAATTTTCGTTACCTTAGCCTTCTATTTGGGTATGCTTATGGGTTTGCAAGATAACTTTGGTTTGTGGTATCTGGATGACCTCGGTGCACAGCCCTATATGCTGGGGATGGCAAGTGGTTTTCGTTACACTTTGGCAATTCTTGGGTATTTTACCGCTGGGATGATCATCAATAAGATTGGTCTTGCAGCGACTCTCGCTGTCTGCTTAGCATTTTATGTGGCTGTTTATATGGGACTAGCGTTTGTGCTCAATCCCTGGATAGGGGTGGTGCTCTACAGCTCTCACGGAACCATATATGGGCTTGCCTGGTCAGCCTGTGTTGTTTTTGGTGCTAAAGTATCTTTAAAAGTTGGATTCTATTCAGTTCTTCAAGGTACGTTATCTACTTGAAAGTGGTTTTCAATAAAATGTCGGGTTTTCTTTTACACGCTCTTTGGCCAATTACCAAAGAACGAGATTGACAGATTTAAAAGATTGTCCGTTCCAATGTTTTCATCAATGATACACTGATACCAGGAGGGTTTACACTAGGCTCCAAAGCTTAAGTTAATACTCAGTAAAGCGCTTCATGTGAACCAAGCTGTTTGCACCAGCTTAATAATAGGCTCAACGTACAGCCGTTTGAGGGAATCTGGTTTGCTGACCCTCCGCGAAGGAACGCAGGCGCACTAATCCGCGGCTGGTATGCAAGCATACTCAGGAAAGAAGAATTAAAATAAGGGATTTTCATCAGGTGGCTTGTAAACTTGATTCCACTATACTGTAAAACAAGGTTAACATGTTCGTGTAGGCGAAAGGATCTCAGAAGCCTCATTTCATAGTGCTGGATTGCACTTGTCTAGCAAGTAATCCAGTATATTTTATGTATTGGACGCATCCGCAGAATAATATCACGTTAAAGGGTTACGTTAAGGTCCGTGCAAACCGACGCAACATTGTTGGATGTTACACGCTGCGTCCGTTTGCACACTCTGTTGCATTTTGTTGCTTGCTGTTGGGAGTTGTTGCGCAAAAGTTTGAAACCGGTCAAACTTTCAGCTACGTGCAAATTAACGGACGCAAAAACGCCCAACAATGTTGCGTCCGTTTGATCGGGGTTTTTGATTGAAT
This sequence comes from Porites lutea, assembly GCF_958299795.1. NCBI lineage: Eukaryota > Metazoa > Cnidaria > Anthozoa > Scleractinia > Poritidae > Porites > Porites lutea. The sequence continues at coordinate 1,730,973 of NC_133201.1, forward strand.
GGGCGCTGACATCTGTTTCTTTTCTTTTCCCGCAGGAATTCTTGGAGGAATTCACTGGGGACTCGGCGTTGGCTCAGGAGTAGTTGTCAGCGGTGTCGTTATAAACGCGGTCGGCGTTCCGAAGACTTATTTTATTTTCTCTCTGGTCTCCCTTGCTAGTCTGGCTGTATTTTTATTTGCGAATTGGGTGATAAAGTTTAAAAAACACCCTGATGAAACTGGGTACAAACTGCTAGAAACAAAAGAGAAGGATGATCAGTAATTTCAAACAATTAGAGATTAGACTGCTAGCATTCAGGCGCTTCTCAGTCAGTCAAAAGGGCATGGTTTTCATGGAGAAAACTCACGTAAAGAGAAGATGGTCTGGACCCTTAATTAGCGTTTTAACAAGGACTTGCTTGACTTGCAAGTCGCGCTTCGAAAGCGAGCGCAAAGCGAAAGAAAAAATCTTAACCATGCACGAAAAGAGGTGCGTCAGGTCGCAAAAAAAAGAATACAACCCTGCCTAGCCCGCTTAATTTTCTATTACAGCGAAGGACTATCATAAAGTGCACAGGAATATCGGAGAATCTCTGAGCAGTCCCCCAAAAAATATGTTTTTAGAGAGTGGATGATTAGTTTTGTACCAGAAGCATATATCTGCTTCTGTTTTGTACTTTGTACATATGGGTCAGCGTTAATTTCTTTATTTAATATTTATTTATTTAATTATTTCAAATTTTTGTAGACAAGCATTTACTTTGGGTTTTGGAATAAAATACTGCAAATTCATGCAAACCAAGCCATTATGTCTTCTTATCGCAAAACAAAAGTTGCCAGGGGTTTTACTGCCTCTCCCATCCTCATTCAATAAATTGATTAATTTCCTGCCTTCTAACCTGGGAGTAACGCGTAATGATGACGTGACTCCTTGTGGGAAGTGTTACTTGTAGATTAAGATGTTTCCCTTTTCCAACACCTTTAAAAATTAAAGCTATCACCTACACTATAAACCGTAGTACAAATGACATCGATCCATCCAGGGCTGTAACAAAGTCTCATCGGGCCGCTAGTGCAGGACAAGTGGATTTTCTTGCTGGGAAAGTAACTTTTGAAGCTTACTTAACCAATGGGCAAGAAACAACTCATCTTCTAATGAAATCATTGACTAATCATGAGACGAGCAAGAAGTAAGCAACAAGTGAGAGCTGCTTGCGCAAAGGACAGGCTGGAATTCAAACTTTTTTCGAGCCCCGTCCATCTGCCAAGTAATTGTGCATAAGGCTTTTCCTTCTTGAAATTTTAAAGAGATGCTCCACGTACTCGAGGGAAAATTTAATTCTTGGCAATTCTTTTCTCTTATATACCGTACTGCGTAGTGATTTTCCTGTATATAGCATGTTTCTGTATTCCCCTGTTTATTCTTTCCTTAAAATGACAGCAACTCCCTGCTAATCGATCTAGAAAATGGGTACCTCTCCTTTACATACGAGAAGAAAGTGTTTCCCCAGAACTGAACCTTTCTCTCCCTTTAGATACTAAGCAGTCGGCTTCTTGTAGTTTTTTATGCACAATGTAGCATTTCGACTTTCCCAAGCAGGAACACTCCTCGCCCATTCTATGTCCTCTGCAGTGCTTCAAGCCATGAATTTGTAGTGGTTCTTTGCGACTAAACTTTTCATCTGTCATTTCATCAATAAAATCCAAAATATCCTGAAAATGATTTCTGTGCGCGTCGAACTCTGTACGTCAATAGGGTGCAGGTCTGGGAAGCGATCTTTTAAGTTTCGAAAAGCGTCGGGTTTCTTCTTTGTTATTCTTTGCACACTGCTGTTCAAACATTTCCAGCTCTTCAGGATTAAAGACTCGTCAAAAAAATCAGAGATCCAGAAACTATGATTTGTACTCATTGAAGCTGTTTTAAAGTAAAAGCAATAACAAAAGTTCTTATGTATCAAAATAGTGGTCGTTACTTAAAAGTAGAGCGCTTTCAAGTAGCACTTAAAGAAGATGAAAATACCTGTATTTGGTGTTTGAAAAGGCTTGCGACGGCTTTGAAAAGAGTTAACCTACCCTGATATGCCAAAACGCGATCTTTTGAGTCCTATAATGGCTCTTGGCCAGACTGTATTCAAAACAGTTTTTTTTAGTTTTACTGCATCTCTTTGCCTCTCGATCATCATTATAAATGTAGCCTCGCAGACCTGCATAATGCTTCTTTTCGGAGAGGACAAAACCAGCTCAGCTTTTTAAAGGAAGGATTTTGTTAGATATGGGCTGTTCTCGATTTGTTTTCAACTATATAGGTTCTCAGTCTATAGCTATTAATTAGTGGCATTGTTTCATGCGATCCCTGTCATTGCCTTTCCACGGGGGAACACTCCAATATATGCATGATATGAAATAAATTTGAATATGTAAATCACAAACTCCGCATTCATACTAATATGCTAAGGCCATCCCCATAAAGTGTTTTGTTTCCCATCGCCCGACCGACCCATTTTTTTGGAAAAAAAAAAAAAAAAAAAACCAGAATCACTTGTAAAGAAGCAAGTACTTTAGTTTACAAGCATACGATGTTGTCTTATTAACACCAATTGTCTTAAATTATCATCCATACTTCGTTTTTGTAGCCTTTTTAGACATTTGACAGTCCTGTTAAAATACATCTTTTACCATCTGATTATATACTGCAGACTTAACGTGAGATTTAATATGCAATCCTGTGTTCATTCTTTTTTTTTTTTGCCCCACCGACCGAACCACTTTCACGAGAGGGAGGGCGATGGGAAACGAAACATTTTATGGGGATGGCCTAATATCACCAGAGCGACGGCTACCCGAATTAAGTCTCCAAGTTATATTTCTGAGCAAAATTCAGTTGAAACGTACACAAGCAACAGCGGATTTCGAGCTTGAAACGAAAGCTTGAATGATTTTGACGATGAGGGAGAAATCTGATGCATCGGGCAAGAAAGATTCAGACGATTCTAATTCAAATAACACGTCAGTTTCTTGTCTGCAAACGTCGGAGATTAGGTATAAGGCTTATTACTTCTTATTTTATGGCGCCATTGGCAGCTCTGGCCCATATCTAGCCTTATACTTTAAACAACTCGGCCTCAGTGCAGCACAAGCCAGTTTACTCAAAGGAATAAGACTCCTCTCCTTATTTATTGGTGCGCCTATGTGGGGAATGATCGGAGACAAGTTAAAATACGAAAAATTATTCTGCTCTTATCATTGCTTTCAGATTCCGCCGGAACATTGCTCTTATTAGCAGTTAAACCACAAAATCAGCAGTGCATCGAAACAGGAGCAAACAGAACTGTGATACATCCACTGCGCTTTCCTCCTGGGGGTGGAATAGTATCAAGTGGCGAGTCCTCGGCATCCATGGCCATTGATAGTCAATCTCCACAACGGCTGAACAACATCAGCCACGTAACAATATTTACTCGTGAGGTGGACAAGTCCGAACTTGGTAAAATCTTTGTGACTTTTTTGAGTATACTATTCGCATGCCAGATTCTGGGTTCCGTTGTTTACACCATGCCTGATGCTTTGGTCGTAGGCTTCCTACAAGAAAATGCGAACAAGTTCGGACATCTTCGAATGTGGGGCGAAGTTGGTATCGCCAGTGGCTCATTTTTGGTTGGAGGAGTCATTAGCTTATACGAATCGGAGGTTTGCGGTGAGACCGTCAAGAACTATCACATTTCATTTTATTTCTTTGTTGGATTCGTCACTCTTTCCTTAGTTACCATAGTTTTCATAGAAGCAAAATATTCAGATGACGAAACATCGTCTAGGTCTAGTGTTTGGCCACTTGTAAAGGAGCTTCTACTCTGTCATAATGTAATTTTCGTTACCTTAGCCTTCTATTTGGGTATGCTTATGGGTTTGCAAGGTAACTTTGGTTTGTGGTATCTGGATGACCTCGGTGCAGAGCCCTATATGCTGGGGATGGCTGATAGTTTTCGTTACTCTTTGGCAATTCTTGGATATTTTACCTCTGGGATGATCATCAATAAGATTGGTCTTGCAGCGACTCTCGCTGTCTGCTTAGCATTTTATGCGGCTGTTTATATGGGACTAGCGTTTGTACTCAATCCCTGGATAGGGGTGGTGCTCCACAGCTCTCACGGAACCATATATGGGCTTGCCTGGTCAGCCTGTGTTGTTTTTGGTGCTTCGGTATCTTTAAAAGTTGGATTCCATCCAGTTCTTCAAGGTACGTGATCTACTTGAAAGTGGTTTTCAATAAAATGTCGCCGGGTTTTCTTTTACACGTTCTTTGGCCAATCATCAAAGAACGACATTGACAGATTAAATATATTGTGCGTTCCAATGTTTTCATCAATGATACACTGATACCAGGAGGGTTTACACTAAGCTCCAAAGCTTAAGTTAGTACTCAGTAAAGCGCTTCATGTGAACCAAGCTGTTTGCACCAGCTTAATAATAGGCTCAACGTACAGCCGTTTGAGGGAATCTGGTTTGCTGACCCTCCGCGAAGGAACGCAGGCGTACTAAACCGCGGCTGGTATGCAAGCATACTTAGGAAAGAAGAATTAAAATAAGGGATTTTCATCAGGTGGCTTGTAAACTTGATTCCACTATAGCGTATTGTAAAACAAGGTTAACATTTTCGTTTAGGCGAAAGGACCTCAGAAACCTCATTTATGGTGCTGAATTGCACAAGCAAATTATCCAGTATATTTTCGTATTGGACGCATTCGCAGAATAATGTCACATTAGAGGGTTACGTTAAGTCCCGTGCAAACGGACGCAACATTGTTGGCGACATTGACTCTGAATATTGTTGGATATTACACGTTGCGTCCGTTTGCACACCCTGTTAGATTTTGTTGGAGGCTGTTGCGCAAAAGTTTGAAACCGGTCAAACTTTTAGCTACGTGCAAATTAACCGGCGCAACAACTTCCAACAATGCTGCTTCCGTTTGCGCAGGGCTTTAGTTTGATTGGAAGGGGCGCTGACATCTCTTTCTTTTTTTTTCCTGCAGGAATTCTTGGAGGAATTCACTGGGGACTCGGCTTTGGCTCAGGGGTAGTTGTCAGCGGTGTCGTTATAAACGCGGTCGGCGTTCCGAAGACTTATTTTATTTTCTCTTTGGTCTCCCTTGCTAGTCTGGCTGTGTTTTTAATTGCGAATTGGGTGATAAAGTTTAAAAAAGACCCTGATGAAACTGGGTATAAACTGATAGATACAAAAGAGCAGGATGATCAGTAAATTGCAAACAATTAGAGATTAGACTGCTAGCATGCAGGCGCTTCACGGTCAGTCAAAAGGGCATGGTTTTCATGGAGAAAACTTGCGTAAAGAGAAAAAGCCTGAAGACAAGATCCTCTCTTTCTGAAGGTCAGGAGCCTTAATTAGCCTTTTAACAAGAACTTGCTTGACTTGCAAGTCGGGCCTCGAAAGCCGAGAGCAAAGCGAAAGAAAAAACATTAACCATGCACGAAAAGAGTTGCTTTAGGTCGTAGAAAAAAAGATTTCCACTTTGCCCATCCCGTTTAACTTTCTGTTGCGGCCAAGGACTAACATAAAGTGCACAGGAAAACCGGAGAATATCTGAGCAGTCCCACAAAAGTTGTGTGTTTTTAGAACGTGGAGAATTAGTTTTGTACTTTGTACATATGGGTCGGCTTTAAGAGAGAATAAATCATTCTCTCTTGGTCGGCTTCTATCTATTTACTTATTTCAAATTTTTGTACACAAGCATTTACTTCGGGTTTTGGAATAAAACACTGCAAATTCATGCAAACCAAGCTATTATGTCTTCTTATCGCGAAACAAAAGATGCCAGGGGTTTTACGGCCTCTCCAATACTCATTCAATGAATTTCTTAGTTTCCTTTTTTCTAATCTGCGAGTACCGCGTAATGATGACGCGACTCCTTGTGGGAAGTGTTACTTGTAGATTAAGATGTTTTTCTTTTCCAACACCTTTAAAAATTAAAGCTATCACCTACACTATAAACCGTAGTACAAATGACATCGATCCATCTCACAAGTAATTATACATGAAGCTTTTCCTTCTTGAAATTTTAAAGCATCCTGCCGTACACGCAGGAAAATGTAATTCTTAGCAATTCTTTTCTCCTATATACAGTCCTACGTGATGACGTTGCTGTATAGCACGTTTCTGTATTCCCCTGCTTATTCTTTCCTTAAAATGGCAGCAACTCCCTGCTAACTGGTCTAGAAAATGGGTACCTCTCCTTTACATACGAGAAGAAAGGGGTTCCCCAGAGCTGAACCTTTCTCTTTCTTTAGATACTAAGCAGTCGGCTTCTTGCAGTTTGTTATGCACAATGTAGCATTTCGACTTCCCCAAGCAGGAACACCCCTCGCCTGTTCTATGTCCTCTGCATTGCTTCAAGCCATGAATTTCTAGTGGTTCTTTGCGACTAAACGATAATTCGTGATAAGCACCATGACGTCCAATCAGTGAACTCGTCTTGTACGCTGACTGGTTACTTGCGATGTATCCTTTACTCGTTTGAGCTGGCCTGCCCGCCTTGCTAGTGCCGCTTTTTATTTCAGAGACACTAAGGTTCTCTCGTTTTCCAATGTTCTGTCTTTTTTCATCTGTCATTTCATCAATAAAATCCAAAATATCCTGAAAATGATTTCTGTGCGCGTGAAACTCTGTACGTTTATAGGGTACAGGTCTGGGAAGCGATCTTTTAAGTTTCCGCGAAAAGCGTCGGGTTTCCTCGTTATTATTCTTTGCGCACTGCTGTTCAAACATTTCCAGCTCTTCAGGATTAAAGTCAAGAGGCTTGATGTAAGATGTCGGACCAAACAAAATGTGAAATGCGTTCTCATGATCAGCGTCTGTCTCGTCAAAAAAATCAGAGATCCAGAAACTATGATTTGCACTCATTGAAGCTGTTTTAAAGTAAAAGCAATAACAAGAATTCTTATGTATCAAAATAGTTGTCATTACTTAAAAGTAGGGGGCTTCAAGCAGCACTGAGCGAAGATGAAAATACCTGTATTTAGGTTACCTTAACCAATTGACTCAATTCCTGACTGACTGATCCACATAACCCAAGGTGGTTTTTTACTGATTTTACTAGTTTATTGGGTAATTATAGCCCCGACGGACAAAACAGTTGTGTGAAATCTAAAAGATCAAATGAAAGTTACTGAGAAACGATGGGGCAAAAATCGGGTTGAGATGTCCCCCATGAAAATGAATTTTGAATCAATTCTCTGGTAAGACTGAGTCAAGTTTGACATACAATTTCGGTTTAATCTTGAACAGGCAAAAGCGCATGCGTGTGTATTCATAGTTGCCAGGACGTTGAGAAAGAAGGGCTACAATTTCATCAGTTCTTTAATGACGGTTAAGTGTTATCATCTTTAAATAAAGTCTTCACTTCACTTCACTTGCTTCAGTAATACAAATCGATCAGTTAACCAGCCCGGTTCCCCCTTGATACTTACAGATAAGGTTGTGAGACCTGGCACGAGAAGACCTTTTCAATTTCTTGTTACAGCATTTGGTACCAGTCCACTGTAAGGCGCGGATATAAGCTTGCTTGTATGTTGGCCACGTGATTGCATATATGAGAGGATTCAGGAGACCGCTGAGCGCCGGTAACTGGGTCGCACACAGACCAAACAGAGAAGGATAGTCTACTGAGAAAATTCCCAGGCAAATAGCCACCTGTGATAAAAAAAAAACAACTGATCAGTCGTACGATGTACTAACTTAAGCTGTATGCAAAGTATTTGACTGTAGACTTTTTAGAGTACACGATGAAGAACTGATGTCCTCAAATATTGTATTATAACACAATACAACGGTTGTGAGTGAGAGAGATTTAAAAATCGGATAATTTTGGTGGAGAAAATTTCTTGTATTTCACAGATCTAGTGTTATTATGCCACTTTAGGGACTTGCTTACCGTCCATGGTAGAATACAGCAGAAATATATTGCAGCAACCAAGGCCGCTATACGAGAAAGTTCCTTAGTATCAGAATGTGCATCACTGCCCACAATATCATTCTGTTTTGAAGAACTTAGACCTTCATCTAAGCGGGCTCGCTTGGTACTGAACGATTTCCTGTTGGCCGTGCTAAATATGATACAGAAACAAAAACAACAAACACCTAAAGAAAAGAAGAGAAACAGCACAAAAAAAACGCCGAAAGGATTTTCATATTCAAACAGGCAAAATATGTTCTCTGTCTCTTCGGACACGTGGAAACCATCGAGCCAAAGAAGAGGCCATGTTGCTACAAAAGAAGCAACAATCCATATTCCAAAGAAGAATACAACAAAAAACTTCCGCTTCCATTGTTTGCGAGAAAAATGTGGAAATACGGTGATGAAGGCTCGGTCCAATGTTAGAAGAGTAATAATTAATGTCGCAGCAATGCGGAGGAAGACAATCATCCAAGCTTGAACACGACACAGGGTAAAAAGATCGCGAAATTCCTTGCTTTCATCTAAAGGCACGAACAGGGCGATCGCATTTGGTCCAAGTACGCTTAAAACGTCAGTCAAAGAGAGAGCAATGAGAAGTAAAGTGAATGTATTCTTCTGTTTCGAGAAAAATAAGACGCTGATAATTGTTAACAGATTTCCCACGAGGATGAACAAAGAAGCCACGAACACAAATACTATGAGGATTTTTTGAATCTGTGAGCTGTCTTCTTCTGATTTGCTAACTCCATTTACCGCCTTTCCTGTAGATGCCATGTGCTTTCTCGTCAGCCGGGCAGGCAATGCTACATTTTAGTGCTACTTTTACGGGATTAATTCTGTAGAAAAATATATATGAAGACGATGATCTGACGTAATATCATGAATAAGGTATCGGGTGTTGAGACCACAAATTGGAAAACGGTTGCTTAGAGTTTTGATTTGCTTGTGTGTTTCATGTTACTTGTGACGTGAGTTCGCAAACAAAATTATCCGCGAGTCGAGGTTATATATCACAGCGTAACCAGAGTAAAAGAAGATTGAAAAATTTTCTCAGCACTGGACAGTGTTGTTTGCAATATGTTTTATTTAAGTGCGAACTGAAGTGCGGTTTCAACATCGTATCCTTAATTGGTTTACGGTATATTTCACATTGAAAACATGAGAAAGAAAGCAAAACAAAAGTGATCCCATTTATTATTTATAAATAAATAAATTTCGAGTTATTATACACTTTTTCCATTGTGCCATAGTCGCCCAAAAGGCGCGAGCCAACTGAGTGTTTAGTACACATCCGTCTACAACGCAAGTGCTTTTAACATATCCTTTAGTACTGAAGCGCTAATTCATTACTTTTTACAGAAACTGAAACTATAAAGAAAGCCGCAATTTGTATGCTTGTCTAGAATTTAGTTATATTATTGTCGATATCAGTATGAATTTTGTATAGGAATAAAACAATGATAATAAATCTTCGCATTCTGTTTGTGAAGAAAAATAGTTATTTATCGTGGCATGTTTTCCAAAGCATTCTTGAGATCTGAGATCAAGACTTGACAATAATCGTTTTTTTTTTCGGATGGGAAACTCTCTCTCATCAAAATGATGAAAAACGTCAATGGAGGTAAGTTTTTTTAGCAAGTCTTGACCGCAGATGGAAATTAATAAAGCTGCACTGCAAAAAAAATATTATATCGTTACGAACAGCGGTTAAGCCCGGAACGTGTTCCCTTCTCCTTTGTTTTTTTGTTGTACTCAGTATTTTCTTAAATTCTGAACAGTGTCAAATGGTTCAGGATGAAAATGATTGTCGAGAAATCAACATAAACAAAACAAACCAAAAACGCCGGCGTGTTGTTAGGGCGACCATTTCGAGAGTGCTCGCACGTTTAGACAGCTTAGTACAGTACTCGCTCAAGCTGCAGATCATAATCCGATAAAAGAATATAACAAAGGAAAGTTCTACCACGTACTGTATGATGAACAACAAATTAGTTGCTAGCTGGACAGTATAGCCTACAGGAGACACAGCGTACGTCCTTATCCCAAAAACCCATGCCATGTCCACTTTTCGGACAAAAAAAACAACAACAACAACAACAAACAACGACAACAATAATAATGATAATGATGATGATAATAATAATAAACAAAAAATCCTAGAGAAAAAGAATCTAAAGCCAAAGTGTATTTGAATATAGACATACCCTAGCTAGCGGGAAACGCACTGAACAAATGCCACAAAGAAGATCTCGAAACGAGCTACATGAAGGGAGAAGTCAGGACTAGATAGAGAGACAGCCCCAGTCCTTCTATTCTTTGAGCTTCAATTCTACGGTCTTATTGGCTGATTTTAATTAAATCCTTGGTTTATATGCAGTTTTCCAATCATTGATAAAGTATCTAGGCTAAGCACCTTTCTCAAAGACGGATGACGATGGCTGTATTAAAAATGAAACATTCTACAGTGCGCTGTCAAAGCTTTCATTCAGTAGGACAGTGTCTTGATGATCAGTCTTTTGAAGTTGTTCATCTTCCCTTGCTAATAACATCCTCTGAGAACTGTTATCTAAGCTTCCTACACTTGCGTTGTTGTCATCTACTAATTTCAAGTCATTGTAGTTGTGGTTTTCTTCGTCTTTTATCTTCGTTTGCTCGCCGCTGACATCAAACGTCACCTCACATTTTCTGGCAAAAGGGCCGGTAACTAACTCATTTTTACTCCGCAGAATTGCTCCCTCTTGTCTCGAAAAATCAACACTATTGCGAACCTGTGAAGGGTAGTCCGAACCTCTTGATCTTGAGAATATTATTGCGGAGGTATTGCGTCGAGTACCGTCTGTTTAAATAAAGTAAAGAAAATAAATAAATATATACAATCAGAGTTTATTTTAAACAGGAACAGCTCTAGCCATGAAGTATCCAATTGCAGGACCTCAAGAAAACGGCTAAACGCTTCCCTAAAGGAGCTAACCGCTGAGCTGTTACACCTTTACCCCTCTGATGTTATCAAAGTCTTTTCTAGCTGGCGACGCTTAGCGTGCATAGCATTGTGGATGATTATAATTGGCCGATCTGAGGTTGTTGCGAGTGAGACTGGATCGGAGCTGTGTCAAATTTGCACCATGGAACTGTTTTGGGGAGACTATTGCAATTTTGTTGTGAAAATCACGAAGTTGCGCGGGAAGTTGGACCGAAGTCACTGGCGTCCCTCCCCTCTACCGCCTAAAAAAAACAACAACAACAACAACACCAGTTCGAAACAACATCGACCCCCTCAAGGAAACGACTGAACCGACCAAGTGAACTAAGCCCCGAACAGGGGCAAAAATGCTCTAGGCCTCCCGCCATAAGTGTCCACAGTCTCGCTGCTATTATAAATAGCAACTGTGGTCGCAGCCTCATGGATCAGAGCATTATAAGCGGATCTCTACCAAGTGACATGCCTAGAAGACTTGTTACTTTGGGCAGAGTTGCGGGAGTCCGATTAGTTTACTGCTGTTAAGGGAGTGCATGTATGGGTTGCGATGGTAACTAACTCCTGATTTGCGAGTAAACTCGGCGTCTGTTGAACACTATGGTCGTTACACGAAAAAGAATGAAAGGTGAGAGTACGAAGGCGCAAGGGAAGACAAAGAAAGCGGGATGGTGGAAACAACATCATTTGCTGCCTTCCCTTTCCCTATACGTTGCAAACTTTTGTTGCCGATGCGGCACCAGTTTTGACACTTGGATGGGAAGAAAATGTAGACTTTCCACAGTCCCCCTTCAGTTTTTCCGAAAGATCATCGAGATCGAGCGCTTTGCGTTACGTGCGACCATCCTGGTCTCAAATGTTCCGAGTCTAGCCTGGCGATGAACGTGAAACTTCAACCTGACTTAGGGACGCCTGCCCCCTCGGTACATATGAAACCAAAATGGCCACCCGCACCGGGAAGTGCACGATCCTGACTATCTTTCGAAAAAATAGGGGACTGTGAAGAGTTTACAAGAAATGTAGAGCACAGCTTTTGTTCAAGAAAGCAACATGATTACGAAGAGAAAGTTAATTAAGACCCCGCATCACTGTCCATGACTACCTAACCTCAACCCTTTGCTCTTGAGGCCAGAGGAACGGAACAGCCAATGCCCTTATTTTACTTACCAAAGAAAGAGCCATCAGGCTGCTCTCCTCCACAAACTGACAAAATTTTCTTGAAGATGTAAATGTACCCTTTTCTGTATCTTTGACTCATCTTACCGTACAAAACTGGATTAATGAGAGCGTTCACAAGGGAGAACATACCGATGATGACAACCAGCGAGTGATTAATTTGTCCCGTAACCATACTGTAGAGGTTTATCAACTAAAAATCAAAAAGAAAAAACGGTATGAAAAAGCCAATGTACGTTTCTAGTATTAATTTGCGCAAGCTTCCTTTTTACGATCTCACACATAGTGTAGGAAACAAAAATAAATTGACAAAAACTAAAAGAAAAAAGCTGAGGTTACAGAGGTTTCGTAAGACTGTGACCTCTCCGGTTAATGCAAATGACCAGCATTTTCGTACAGTGCTGTTTATTACACTGTACAAGTATATTTTTTGTTCAATAACTTTGAGGGGTGAGAATATCGGAAATGAGCCTTGTTAAAGAACACTCTGGCTTGGCGAAGTATCAGTTAATTGCGACCCGATTGTGCGCATCTCGAGAAATCTTTGGACCTTTTTTGAATAACACCGAAAGCAAAAAAATCTTCTAGCTAAGTTGTTTATTTGAGAAAAGAAAAGAAAAACTATACCACGAACACGTTGTTAGCAAACTCGGTTTTAGGGTGGGGAACATGTTTTGCGGGTTACGCCAGATCAACTTAATGAAAACGTTGAAATGCCGACAAAGGCATTCGTCTGTCAACTGTAAAGGTTGTATAAATTAAAGTTGATATTGTCGGCTTTAGAGAAAGACAAAGAAGTAAAGACCTGCTTGATCTTTGTGTTGTTCTTCGGAACTACTCTTTTAGGCTTCAACTGAAATGGAAACCCTTAATTTATAAACAAGAAAGAAATAAAAGGAACACGAGAAAGCTGAATCTTATTGATCTGAGATATAGGAAACTCCCGGAATTAAAAGTATTCGGCCTGATCGTACAAGGTTGACCACGCTTCAGAAAAATGTAAATATTTGTCCTCTGAATAATCGGTAACTTGAAATATTTTATGCAAAATTTTACCACGTAAATAACTTATCCTAACTTGAACAATTAGATGACAGAAATACCGAGTAAGCTGGAAATGTTGGGGCACTTTTGAACAATTGAAGCTTTGTTTTTCCTTTAAAAATCTCTTAGCTTCTTTTAAACTTAAGATAATTTTAATGATGAAAATCACGTCTCGAAGGATTAACGGGGATTGATGAAAACACTACTTACATTGTTATGTGTCACCTATTCGATGCAATGAAAATCCGCCCATAAATAATATCATCTTGTAGACCCTTTTTAGGAGTTTTGATTGTTTTTTATATTGTAAGGAACCTTCGCCAACTCGATCATAACAAGCCAAGAAATAGTTTTCTCCCGGAATGCTTACATAATGAACTTTTACGAGCAAAATAAACTTTATTAGTTGACAGAGCTAATAGATTGTCCATGTTATGGGTGTATTCTGACAGATCCACTACAATGGCTGGCCTAAAGACTTGGACTAAATCCATACCAAGACAACGTACAGATCAACAAGGAGAATATATTTCGGCAGTACATTTCAATTAATCATTGAAGCTAGTGTTGAAATACCTCTAGCTTTAAATTTCTTAGTATTAGCTCTTTTGTTCATATTAGAATCTGGTCACTTGATTCAGTCAAAATGAAAGTACACTTACTCGACCTTACACACATAAAAATACGCAGTACACGCACTACTTACCAAATAAGGCAGCCAACTGATGTAATACAACACTACTACAATCGCCATCATAGCTGACATTTGCTTTACTTGTCGAGTGCCCGCAGTTTCCCGCGCCTGATGAGTTTTGGCGCCAGTTTGCTTGGCAGCGGCCATGGTGCTCTGTCGTTTGACAAATTTCCCGCTTGTAACTTTGATTGCAATGAAGCAAATCAAAACAACAATTAGCTGAAGTATACCGACACTCTCGATGATATAACCGTATACCAGTCCAAAATCAAACAACTGATAAAAGCAATATCCCTCTCGATAGCCCGGCACCCCCACTCCAATAAATGGCAAAATCGCCATGAACAAAGAAAACAACCAGATAGCAATGACAGCCTTCCTAGCCCTTCCAGTTGTGACAATGATATGGTGTTGTAGCGGCCGCGTCAATAGAATGGCCCTATCACCCGATATCAGAGTTATCGTGCACACCGAGGCAATACGGAATGTATAAGTGAGTATTACAAACACGGCGCATGATGCTCGAGTCCAAAGATGCGGGCCAATAAAGTTGTTCATAATGTTTACCATCTGCAATGGAATAGCGGCGTTTATGACATCGGCCATTGATAGCGAAAATAACAGTAGGTCTGCTATGTTCCACGGTCTGTATCGATACAGTGTTGTGATGATAAGGAAATGTCCGCAAATCAAGACAATTACCACAACTTCTACCACCAGTCCAAGAGTAGGATCAGCTTGAAACGGAGTCGGTGTGGTGATTGTCGTTGTGGTCCCATTTTGTGAATCGTTAAGAAAGAAACTTAGGGATGTTGGTAATTGCGACATTACAGCGAAAAGCTTCAGTGTGACTGTCTTGACAGTGGTGCAGAAGAGACAATGATAGTCCCTATGGGGGCTGCATAGTCTGGGTTGACGTTTAAAAACTAAGCAAAATATCGGACAGAATTTCCTTGCCTGACGCCTCTGTTTTGGAATGTGTCTACTAAAAGACAGGATATTTACTCAATGTTATCGTTTAACTGATAATTCCGGTTGTAATAAATGATTGTACGACTCTCTATTTGCTTTAATTGACACCATAATTGTTTACCTTGCGAAATTGTCTCGCGGGAAACTCAATGCCGACAAACAGCTGATCCAGTTTGGACAAACTCATTATTAATATGGTACGATTTCATTTGACGCCAGTATTTTTTGTAAGGAGAACCAAATCGATAATATTCAGTTATTCTTGTTAAGCTAGCAAAAGATGTTTTAGCGGAAGAGTGATTGTCTCATACCAGTCAGAAACAAAATAATAATAAGTAAATGACAGGTTTCAGTTTTACAATAAACGTCTGTTTTATATATAAGTATGGTACATTATTTTGGTAGAGCAATTTGTCTGTGTAATGAGGTTCTAACTTTTACTGTTTGTTTCGTTTCTAACAGACGACAGGCAAATACCGTCTGTTTCCTAAGTTATACTGATTACGGGTAAAGTCTACGATCAAAACTTATATGGTTTTTTAAAATCCGTTAGTATCGGGTTCAGTTTCCATTTGATTTCTTCAGTCGGCTCAGTCACATCCAGCTGAACATGCTTGGGAAGGGACAATATCAAAAACTGCGACTTTTTTCACTGTTTTTTTACTCGCACCAGCTCGACCATCTCTAAAAGGAAACTCGAGGTTCTGTGAACAGGCTAAATTCTGCATAAAATTTTTCTCTCTTGCATGCTAATATGAGTTGAAAATACCAGATGTTTTTAAATTAAAATTTGCATGCAAGTTCCTGCCTTCATGCGTACTCTTGCTCTATCTGTATGGCTAACAGTTAACTGACACATTGAAAAAAGATACTCACCGTCAAAAAGGTTAAAAACCTTCAAAGCACGGTTGACTTTCCTGGTAGAACATGTTGTGTGGGCGGTCGGTGTAAATGGAGCTCAATTTTTGGTTGACCTGTGCTTAACCGAGAAAGTACTGGGTATTTCAAGATGAAGGAAGATGGCGGATGATTCGACAGAAGTTCGACCATGAGCGCTGTCGAACGAGACGTAGTCCGCTGCATGCAGCATTGTACTAATAGGATGAATATTTTCTTCACGAACTTCCCTGACACTTGTCCAATCTGTAGTAAATCGCTTAAGAGTTGCTCCTTAATTATTCCGCCGTTTCGTGTTCCTTGCCCGTTTGTTTCTCAGAGAAACGTTTCTCGTGTGATATTGGTGAAGCCAACGAGAGGTTCATTTATGAGGTAGGAATGTAATATAACCCAAGAGTGGAACATGTAGGCAGTAAAATTTACTTTAACTTTTCGAAATATTCAATAGTTGAGATCTTTCTCCTTCCCCATCCGGCCGGGGTTCATACATGTGCATGTCACTTCATTACTTTTTTCTGAAGGGGACATCTGGGGTCCGGGGGGGGGGGGGGGGACTCCCATATGAGAGTGACAGAGATGCTCGTCGTCTCGCTTACGGGGATCAATTGCAGAATTTGGTTTCACTTAGGGTGTTTGGGACGAAAAGTCACTATATTGGTCCGTTTTCCTAGCGTTTATTTAGATGTCTGTTTTAGTATGGTCTCCTTTAGGAGTTATTTTAAGCTTGAGTCACTCTCACATTGGTATCCCTTAGGGGTTTAATTTTAGTTTTTCGATGAGCATCCCTATCAATGTAATATTGGAGTCCCCCCAGGGGACAATACTAGGAGAGACGTAAGGTTTTGTAAAGTGGTTTTTATGGAAAAACCAAGAGTAAATTTCTGAGGACTAAGTGGAGAGTTACATTATAATCAATATAGAGATGATGGATGCAATTTTTTTTCAGTAAAGAGTGTTGTAAACCTTTCTTGAAAGGAAAAAGAAGCATTGCACCATTTTCTTATGGGTGCAGAATAATTAGAAAAGAATACTGTTTCTGAGAGTTTTTACGAATAAATGTCAATTTCTGAAAGGGTTTATCCCAAGTAGAAAAAAATTCTTGGGAGGATCAAGCATCTTGTCAATGGTGGTGAGAGGATATGAAAATGGAATGACCCTCAGACAACAAGTGTTGCTTCACTTTTCTTTACCCAGGCATTTAAATGGATAGCGGTAACGTACTTCTAGCAGTAACCATGTGATGTACTAGCAGCCCAGTAAGGGTGGGAGCAGGTAGCAATGCTCCTAGCTGCTTAATCAGTGGCAGATCCAGACCTTCAGATAAGGGGAGGGGGTGATTCATCCAGACCCTGAGTTGCGGGCCTGGACCCCTCCCCTGGATCTGCCACCGTTGATGCTTCTGAACCTGGCTTATGCTTAGGCAATGTTGGTCTTATTAGATGGTGTCTGCCTTAACCTGTACCACTAATGCATCATTACTTGTCAACTTTTCAGGGATTATAAAAGTGGTGATGATCTGCACATTGGAGTTGCTGCATCAAATGGAGTAGTTTATAACTTTGATGAGCTTGGACTTCATGCTGACACTACTGATTGGGAACAATGCATTGTTGCAAGCATGAGTGATATTTATTTTTTGAGATCAGATATTTGGGATTCTAAGCTTCAACAGATGCTCTTGAGTGGGGTTTGGACTTCTAAGGAGTGAGTGGTGAACCAGTCCTCTAAGTCCATATGCACATCTGGAAATGATCATGTAACCTTTTAGGTGTGAGCTTATTCAAGGACCATGGGGCTATGGGGCACGGTGGGCTATAGCCCTGTCAATAATATTGCCAGAATTTTTTTTGTGCTTATGAAAGTACTTCTTATCTTTCTCTTAAAAGCAAACACAATTTCTTTATCAAATGTATGTTTTTGTGCAGAAAACTTATAAACAGAATGGTGATAGAAATTAGACAAAAAAAATGTCCACAGGACTGGGTAGAAATAAATGTGTTTCTGGTGATTTCAGAAGCTCTAAGTCTCAAAATTTTCTGGTGGAGCATGCCCCTGGACCCCCCTACATAAACTCGCGCCTTTGGTGCTCTGATTTAAAGCTCGTGCTACACACAAGTTAGCCCTACCAATCTAAAATATGTAGTGGTCCCAGCTGTTATTGGCTTAACTGACATATCAAATTTTTAATCTTCTGATGAGTTTAGAGTGGATATGGATATGGGAAGGGAGAAGGAGTTGGATGAGGAAGATTACTGAGCATTTTGTTTTGTAATGCTAAAAAGAATAGAATAGAGCGATTTTCTTGTGACCTTGAAAAATGGTTTTGGTAAGTGTTTGTTATTTGTTTTATCAGCCAATAGTTTAAAAGATCAAAAAATGGACTCTTCGTTTTCCCACCAAAGAAAGCCCTATTATGGAGAGGGCATTGTTCGGTTGGCCAATCGTGTTGCAGTATGATGTCAAAGAAAAGTATGGATTTATTTCTTAAAAAGTTCTCGGGCATGAAGTTTTTTCATGTGAGCATTTGCGTAACCAACCAAAAGCCACGCGTGTTTGTATTCGTATGATAAACCAATCAAATTGCTCTATATCCGTTTGTTTGTTGTTTCTCTTTTATTCGCGTGTTTTCATTTCAAGGTCATACGAAAATCGCTCTAACAATGGTTCATATAACAGACACACTTTAATGAAATAAAAATATTAATAAGAATAGGAATTCATCAATTTTCACTTTTGTATTTGGATTACAATAATTCAGTGGTGATATAACTATAAAATAGCTACAATAGCTCCCCCCTGCACTTCCTTTGTCTTGCCCATCCATAAAAATGAAAAAGAAAAAAAAGAGTGAGGTCAATATTCAGTCATCCTGACCAATCACGTGTGTACAATAAAAGAGTTATTATATGGAAGTTCAACAAAATCTTTTCTTGCGGGCTAATGAGGGTGGGATCGGTCTGTCATGAAGTATACATACAAATTCACAGGCTAATGACTCCTTTATTTTCTCTCATAATATTTGTAGGTATGATGAAATCAAAAACAACTGCTACGACTTTGCACTGAGTTTCTTGAATGAACTTCTACTTATGGACATGAAGCCAAAGTTACAAAAAGCAAACTTTTGTAAGGATTTTATTGTCCCATGGACAACTAAGGCAGCGCATTACATTGACTTGTACAGACGAATACAGCAGAGAGGGGGAATATCTGTGGAAAAAATTCAAAGATGAAATTTTATTCTTTGTTAGTTCCGAATATTTTCATCTGAAGAGATGCTTGACGACTGTGTGAGGTTTGCCATCAAGGATTTGGTGTGGATGCAAGAGGAATCTTATTGTTCAAGAATCTGATTTCTTGATGACCAGTCCTGGCCTGATCATATCCATGACATTTTATGACCAGGTCTTGAAAAGGACTTAGACTTTCCTGTTGTCATGCTCATGCCAAATCTTACAACATGTTGTCCATTATTTATTGTGGTAGTTACTTATAAATCTGACTCTATAATTTAAGCGCATTATTTTTACTTAAAATTTCAAAAAACTATAAATTTGTTGAATAACGTCACTTTTGCTTAGACAAGCAAAATAGACCAATTTGTTGATTAAAATACACCAGATTGACATGCAAAGTTTGGTTTCCCTGTGCAGTTGAGATTAGGGGCCGACCATTTGACTTTTGACGGGGGTATGGGTGATTTCAGAAAAAATATCCTACAGACTGATATTGAGGGAAAAAATATCTTACAAGGAATTTCCTGGAGAAAAAACATCCTGCACTGAAAAAAAAATCTCTCATGGCGTATAATGCTTGAAAAAAATCTTACAGGTATGTAGGTAC
Source organism: Porites lutea (assembly GCF_958299795.1). Classification (NCBI taxonomy): domain Eukaryota; kingdom Metazoa; phylum Cnidaria; class Anthozoa; order Scleractinia; family Poritidae; genus Porites; species Porites lutea. The sequence goes on from NC_133201.1 coordinate 1,750,519, forward strand.
GGGAAAAAAGATTCTCACCCAAACCAAATCACCCATCCCCCCCTCAAAATCAAATGGTCAATCCCTTACATGTGTGAAGTCATAATGAAGTTTGTTTACTGGTGGACTAAAATGTTCTATGATTATCAAACCAATGAATAATCATCACAAGAATGTAATTTTCAGCTTGTAGATCTATCTCTTTAACCACTAAGGGTGATCAGCATCTGATTTCTCCATAAAATACTGCTACTAAATCAAATTTACATTATTATGGTCACAGGAATAACCCAAATAATCTCCAAATAAAACAGGTCTTGAATGATAGACAAATCAATTCTCCTCATCAGTACCATGGGAAATGTATTGGAAACAATGCGGAGAATAAACACGCCGATGTTAGGACATAAAAAAGGTCAAAAGAGATATTCTCCACTTTTCTCAACAAGACCGAGCGCTCGTCCGAAAAATATGCGCGACCAAAGTTTAGTAGCTACCAAGGTAAAATAAAATTATTTTCCATGTCTGTCGGGATTGCCGATTCAAAACATTACTGATTTATTTATATAGTTGTAAGTTAAGGAAATCAGATTGATCCATAAAAAGTTGTGTGATCTCCATTTCTGGTTCGCTTTACAACACACATCAGTTTACGCGGGAAAATATGTAACTTGGTGAGGAGCGTTGTTTTCGTTTTATTTTTCAGAGATACGCCAGTATAATGCTACAGATATAGTGTGATTATTTGTTGGAAACTTAGTAACTACAAAACTAGTCAAGGGCTGATTTAGGGGTGGGCCCAGGGGCCCCCGGCCTCCCCTTTTGTGGTTTATTAAATATTTCAGCATTACATGTTCAATATGGAATCCAGGTATTTGCTAGATTTAAGCGCCCAGAATCTCAGAGACTTCAATCTCAAAAATTTTGACGGAAGAGCATGCAACCGAACCTCCCTAGAAAAGTGCGCCACTCGCAGTCCTAAGGGGCGCTATTGCGCCCATAATCTCACTGTATACTATATCTCTAGGCCCCCTCTATCAGGCCCCTCTATCACAAAATCCTCCGTCCGCCCCTGCTAGTGGGGAACTCTTGTCCTGGAAATTTTAGAGAGCGAAGGTTTGAAATTTGAAATTTGAAATTTGAAACGCGCGTCATTCGCGTCAGTAGTTTTTCGTACGAGATGACGCGGCGCTGTCGTGGCTAAGAAAAGAGTTGTAGAAGGAGTGGAAAGACAAATTGCAGCAAACGTTAACGGCTTGAAGCTGCTAATGAGCCTGTAAGGTCGACATGAAGAGATCTGTTTCCAAAGGAGTTATATTTTGCCTTGCTGTCACACTTTTGATCTGTGGAGTTCAGGGAGAAGGTAAGCTCAGTTTCAGAAGATAGCTTATAACCGCAGGTTTTCGTCAAAGGCTTGAATTGATATCAGTCTTCTCGATATTTGCGCGATACTAAGCTTAGTTGGCTGACAAGTAATATTGTACAACTGATCAAACTAATTCTACGCCTGAATGATAAAAAGCAAACTGAGTAGCAAGTGATTTGAGCAAGAACTTGAAGGAGAAGCCAGAAAGCTGACCGCCGGCCAACCCGAGAGAACTCAGTAACTCAGGATGTGTGGTGAAAGCTTTAAGTCCTATTTTGCTATCAAGTTTAGCTACTTCCAGACATGACAGAAATGGACATTTCACTTAAAAGCCGTGTCACGCTTTATTAGCAACGCGCTTTCATTGTCATTCAAGGTTCTTGCTACGGCCACAACCGGGTATGACATTTCATAAATGAAAACAGTCGCAAACTTTCAGGAGAGAAGAATCCGTAAAAAAATAACGTATATTCCTTGTTTTCGGTGAAAACAGCGCTCCCAGGCTTTTGACAATAATCACTTCACTTCGGTGAAACTTACCCTAGCTCCTGAGATCCGTTCTCAAAATACCTATTTTGAAATAAACTGTGCTTTTTCTCTCGGCGCTTTGCACTTCATTACATGACGCGGCTTCGTTGCGAACCATCAATAGCGATAAGAAAAAAACATATCCGCTGGGCCCTAGGGTTTTTGAATTCGGCTCTTGACTGATGCACTGTAATCTAATGGAATTGTTGTTGCTGAACAAGTTTTTAGCGTCAGTGAATATTTGTTTTCCTTAATACTATAAGGATAGACTATGCAATTGTGACTCACCGCTTTCTCGATTAAAAGATAGCTTTTTGCTATGTATTATTTCACATTATCTAGGAAGATTGGCGTAAAACGTTTTTAAAAAATATTTTACGTCATTTTTCCTAAGATAAAGTGGGTTTTATTTACCGAAAGCATAAGTTGATGTATTTGTTTACTTACATTTCAGAGTCTTCTTGCTTTGGCTCATATGAACATGCTTCCAAAATTCTTTGTGATCCAAATTCCTTGTGTTCATTGAGTGATTCTGCTATTTCATGCTACTGTAACACTGGCTATCAAGGAGATGCTACAAAGTTTGGAAGTGGCTGTGTTTCTGAAGGTTTGTACTACTCAATAACTTCAAAAGAAATGTTAAAGTAATATAATATATAGCCCTGTAACAAATAGCTTGAGAAAATTTTCAATCAACTTGCAACTCCTGGGTTTCCCCGCGAAATGATTTTTTATTTGCAATTCGCGTGATACATAACAAAGCATAATATTCAAGTTAAATCAGGTTAAAGAAAATGCCATTTTATTTTCATTTCCATTTTGGTGTGAATGGAGACATTTTTTTCGCATTTTTTTTTTAGAGTAAAAGAAGACACACGTACTTTTGTCTCACATCATTACAGTGAAAATAGCGTTCGAGAGAATTCTTGTTAATTTATTAAGAGATTCATTGCAGAGTAATTTTGAATATAGGTTACTTTTATAGAGAGCTCCCGTGAAAGAGTATAACCTGTTTTGCCTCAAATATCGTACAGTGATAGCAAATCCAGTTAAAATTTGAATCAATGCAAGCAAATCACAATATTCAGTATTATTATTTGGAGGAGAGTGTTTTACTGGGAACTAAACCACTCGTAGATTCCATACGCCACTTCATCCGGGACCCGAGTGGCGTATTTTCCGTATGTCACCTTTGTGAGTGTCGTATCGTTCAATGATGTCACGATTCCTGCCTTTTGCTTTTGTTGAATTGGTTTCTCCATATAATAAAAAGAACATTACACGGTGGCGAGAAGATATGAATTTTATGTTCGAGTGGCAAGAACAATATCTCACGAGTGAGCGAAGCGAACGAGTGAGATATTGTTCTTGCCACGAGAACATAAAATTCATATCTTCTCGCCACCGTGTAATATCCTCTATGTATGTTATTAAAGAAACTGGTAAACCTTTTTGTTTTTGTGATTCTTATTTGTAGGTTCTAAAATGCTGGTTGAAAAAAGTAGGTGCATCATTCAGTAATTTGATATTAATATACTAGAATTTCAGATATGGACTTAATATAATAACATAACTTGACGGCTCTTGTAGCAGTTATCATCTTTCTCCACTGTAGACAACTGTGAAAATAATTCCATCATGTATGTATACCTCAGATGATTTTATCAAAACTGTTTATCAAAGTGGATATTTATGTTGGTGCCAACATGGCGTCCTCAGTGGAGTGATATATAAATTTTAAACTGCTTCGGAGATTTTGTTTGTTGCCATGAACACTGTTAGAAAAAGGAACTCAAAACAATCCACACAACATAAAACTTCCAGCAAATGAAGACCATTTGTATCATCAAGCGTGTCAAAGATTACTTCAAATGATTTAGAAAATAAAACTGTCAAATTATAGAATGAAATGTCATATCTAGTAACACTGCAAGTATCTACGTACTGGTTTGTCTTTGTGGAAGTTTTAAGGTCGAATTAGACGGTACAATACATCGTGCGAGACTAACATGTGTCACGACTTCAGGAGAGATCGTGTCGTGTAAATTAGACCCACTACATTTTTACGACACATTGTGGATGTCGTAGGTGCACGCTATTCTTGATTTCAAATTGTAACGTGTAAATTGTGCGCGTCTGGACGGTCGAAAGTCATGAAAGTATGCAAGTCGCGCACTATAGTCGTAAGCAAAAATCGTACCGTCTAAATCGGCCTTTAGGAATCTAGTGATAAGATGTATATTTCAAAAGTTATGACCAATATGTTTATTGACAAGAACTACCAACTCGGACCACACTGAAAATTCAAAGAACATAGAGTTAACATGTTGAGGAACAAGGCTTGTATGTGTACAAGTATTTCTGACCTATACAACTTTACACTTTGTGGCAATTTCGCTGAGATTGTTGTTTATTTTTTTACTAGGGGATGCAGATCCTGAGCCGTATGTTCCAGGCATGTGGACACCAAGAGGTAAGGTCAGATGATAATTGCACGTGTAATTGGGTAAAGGCTTATCGTTAAGGCTTAACTCCCAAATTATAGGGTACTAGCTTTTCGAATTGGGGCTTATATTTATAAAAAGGAAGTATATAGGTAGGATATTGTGTGTGGAATTTACTCCCAGGGGCGGGGGGTGGGTACGCAAGAAAGCTTTGTACGCGGGGGCTCCGCCCCGAGGTCCAGCCCCTCCCTTTCACACACCATTTTTGACAGGAAAGGTACCCCTTTTGTATACCTTCAATTGACAAATGGTACCCGTTTCACATACCTAGTGTGAGAGCAGAACAACGTTAAGTACTTGCTACTTGTTCCTCACAGGAAGGTATGCATAAGTGAATTCTTTGATCCCCACGTTAGTCAGATATTTCTTAACGCGCTTCAATGTTCATAATTAAACCTTTATTAACCGACGTGAAGCGATGTAAAGTAGCCGATACGTTACAAAACGGTATAGCGGTGTGAAGCGTGGTCTAGCGAAGCGATGAAACGAAGGAATATAACAAAGCGGTTTAACGAAGTGGTTTCGAAAAGTTTAACTAAGAAACAAATAGCAAAATAAAACTAGAATTAGATTACTTAAAAACTACAACGAACTTGGCGTGAAAAGATAAAAAGGAAAAACACAAATGACAAAACTAGAACGTTTCTTCGACTCTTTCACAGACATAAAAGGCATCTGTCAGTCATTTTGGTTCCTATTAACGACCGAAATGACAGATTTCCCTACTCTTTCATATATTTAAATTAGTGTAATCCTTACCCTCTCAGTCACCCTCTCATATACCCTAAGGCTGAAAAATGCACTGTCAAAGGTATATTATCGCTAATCAAAATGACTATACTCATAAATATTGATGGCTAACATTTCAGTGCAATTGAAACCCTGTTGGGGCGGCTATATCTTCGCTGGAACGTTGTTATGTCAGCCAGGTACCACATGCATGGTCAGTGAGAACCCTTTCAAGTTTAAATGCCAGTGCCCTCCCGGCAAGAGAGGCGATGGATTTGACCCCGGTTGGGGTGGCGAAGGATGTCAATGATCATGTAAGTACAGGGTAACAAATCATTTACAAAGCATCCCAAAGGGTAAACTGTTTTAAACTATTTGTCATCCATTGTGTAAGTTAAGAATGTAAATCAAGCCCGTATCTAGGATAAGTACTGACCTATTCTCTAACTTCTACGGGGATCCGAGAACAAGCACCATCGGGAAATGTTTTGGATTTTAACTCCCTGGGCCCAGTTGTTCAAAGGCCGATTAGCGCTTACCCAGGTTTAAATTTCGACCCGGGTTTCTTTTTCTTTTGTTCAAAAGTATTTTCCCGGATAATTTCCTCTCGTCTTTTTAGAGCATCCAATCATCAAATTGTTGGCAAGAAGAAGAAAACTGAATTTGCTTCTCTAGCTTTTATATCTGAAATCAAATTTCTCACTAACCCTGGGTTAACTTAACTCTTCTTTGAACAAACCGACCTTGAAGTCTCCATTCTTGGGTTTCTAAGTCATTCAGACAGGATAATGGCCAGATTTCAACTTGGAAAGTTCTTTTTACTTAAAGTATATTTGTTTATGAAAAATCTGACCGATTTTCTTCGTAAAACGGTGGAAACCAGTGTCGATCCGCGCCTGCAATGTAGTTCCCTACCGCACGTCTTGAGCCAGAGACCCAAATTAACCGGAAGTGGACTTTTTGCAATATTCGGGCAGTGGTTCCTGCCAATTTTCTGGGCAAGTCGTCTCTATAAGAGCATTGACACTAAGTATATTTGGCAACGGGGAGATATATTAAAAGGGAAAACGCCTTACTTCCGGTTGACCTGCGTCACTCAAAAACGCCTTTGCTTAAACTTCCTAACTTGACCCGACCTGCACCTATTCCAAACGACGTTTGTGATTGGCTGGAAACACAATAGGGATGGTGACATAACAATACCCCTATCCCTGTAAACAGTAGGTAGTGCAGGTTATAGGGACCAATAAAATAAGACGTTTAGATGGGTGCAGGTCAATCGCCTAATGTTGTTGGTCTTCCCGGAGTTTAAGCAGCCAAATTCGCTGTTGACATTTTTGAGAGCTGAAGCCTATTGTTTTACATTTTCCACGATCGTGAATTTTTGCTAAAGACAAGAAATGCTTATCGGGACATTTCACAAGCAGCCTTCAGGGAAAAGGCAGTGTAATATGAACATTGAAGAAAAGCCACTGACATTATGTTCATTTTTCTGCAGATATCCTACATGTTCTTCTTTCTTCAGGATTTTGACAAGTGTATCTTTTCTTTTTTTTAAATCTGGAACATGATTTGAGTCTCAATAAAAGTTATTTTACAAAAAAGCACATTTGTTGTGGTTGTTCTGACAGGTGAGCTGAGCCCGAAAATTAGTGTTAGAACGTTGGGTTTTTAAGTAATTTTTTAAAATACTTCTGGTTACCTCACTCGGCTTTCCGGAATTGAAAATAGCATATACAATGTTATCGTTGCTGTTGACTATTTGAGCGCGTGGTTTCTATTTTACGGTACTGGAGCTATTGATTTCCCTGATAACGCATTACCTGTACCGTCTTCTTCGTTCCACGTTTTAGTCCTATTTTAATCAGAACTATAACAAAATTTTCAAATCTGATTGGTTCTCAACTGCCCTTATTTCGGCCTTAATAGGACAGTTTAATAGGACAGTACGCGTCATGCCTAAGTAATTGGACAGTAAGCGCCATCACGCGCGCGCTTAAATGGCTTTTCTTTTTTTCATTGCTAGCGGAAAAATCTTGGAATTTCTTGTGTTTTGATTTAAAAAGAGCTCTATATATCACAAATTTTGTTAAAGTTATGATTAATTGGTAACAGAACTTCGTGTCGTCCAATTCGGTCTGTAATCATACTTGTGATTGAACAAATACATACATACATACATACATACATACTTTATTGGCTCGTCCCCACGGGGCTTTTCAGAGTCAATTTTACATTACAAAATTATAAACCAAGTACATGACAATAAGAATATAACAATGATAAAAGAAGACAAAGGTCAATAAAATTAATTAAATTAATTAAATAAAGCAGTCATTAAGAAGCTTTTGCCTGAGTAAACACTTGAATTCCGTCACTTGAATTCCGTCAAATCTACGCGGTCCTCCGATTTTGTTAATCACTCGTATGATTACAGACCGAATTGGACTCCACTCAATCCTGTTACCATTACTAATTTGGCCTTAAAATGCAGTTTTGCAGCCAACAACAGCATGATAACAGTAAAAACGTTTGTCATGAACCACTGTTGTCTTCGAATTCGTGATGCAACAAACGTTAATTCAACGTGATGATATAGACATGATCTGCAAACTTCTGCACGTGCTTCCACGCTCATGCGTAACGACGTGGCTCGGTGTGTTGTGAGCGTTTGCTCAGGTTTATAGGTAAAAGGCAAAAAGAAAGGTAAAATTAAAAACAGCCAACGGTTGATCGCCTTATTAATGTTCTTTCAGGGATCTTTGTCCTTGTTTGTTATTTACCTAGTTCTTTAGCCTCTGATTCAATTCCCAGATACGTCGAGCGAAATTATCTGACTCTGAAGACCTGAGAGCTAACCCCATGGGAAGTAAAAAGAAAGCGGCCAATATCTGACCATTTTGCCCAGACAAACCTGGTCAATCTACGACTTGCCAGCCAAAATAAAATGTATTCATGTGGGACCAATGTGCGCGTGAAATTCCGAGCTGGGTATATGAAAAGGCCATCGTGCCTGCTCGCGCAGCCATTCAGAATACATGCAGGATTCGCTTTATCCAGAAGCCCAATTGCTTTACCTTACCCGCTCGCAGACTCCGCCAAAGCTCATTCGAGAGATTTCGAATCACGTTTACGACAAACGACAATGGCGTGAACTTCTCATTTTTGAGTAGAAATAATAAACAGTGAACGACAAGTAAAGGGAAAAGATGGTCACGTGGTTCAAGTTCAAGTTTCCCATTCGCCGTATACGTGACTTTAAATCCCTGTTATCTCACGTTTTTATGAGCTATTCACTGCAGTTGTTAAAATTGATAGTATGCGTAGGCATTATCTATAGGATTTTTTTTAATATCCATCAATGCATATAAATTGATTACTTGCTAGCTAATTGCTAGAAAAATTTTATTCAAAGATATCAATACGTGCGTCTAGGGGTAAAATAGGAATACTATTTCGGATTTTATATTCATTTACGCTAAAGCTCACGACTCAGTTTATCACTCTGACGACTGAAGTCGTAATCCATTGACAAAACTTTCTTTCACTGTTCAAGATTCTGCATAGTGTCAAAAAGCTTGGAAAATGTAGTCATAAACTCCATTTTTCAAAACATCTTTTCTTTCAGTAGACTCATACCATTGAAACGCCAACTTTGTATCACAAGACTTAGGAGATCTTACTTTTGCAAGTGTTTTGATCTTTAAGGGACTACTGAACTTGAAGATAGAACGGTCGGCTGTCCGTAAAGACGATGAAGATAACGAGACTCGTATATGTTGGCTTATACTACCACTGATTATCTTGCATGCAATTTACTGTAATACGTAAACTATTATAATCTACTGCAACCGCCCACCACATGGTTTTCGTGAGAAGATCATGGCCACTTGGAACTTCAGATTTCGTCTCTTCCAGTGCGTAGTTCCCGTTCCAAAGGTGTCACTAGAACATCTTCCTTTGTCTCCTTCCCACTTCTTTCTACACTAGTTGATCTTCATTAATCACTCATTTCTAAGTAAAACAAAAAGAGTTGCTTTAGACGCTTACCGGTCGTTTCGCTACAAAGTTGTTTCGTTGCATCATGTCCGGATGGCTCTGAAATTGACTTCTTGTATAAAACCGTTTAAAAGACACTAAAAACGGAGAGAATTCAGAGAATTCGCGGTCAGGTATCCCTTTAACTAAACGACAAGGAAGCGACAAGTCTACTTAACGACGTCAATATGTAGACAGCAATATATATCCTAAGATTTCAAGCCGATACCCGGATCATATCAATTTGGAAACAAGGTGTTGATTTGTGCGAAAAAAAAGAGAGCAAAAACTATATCATTGTTTGAAACTACATCATTAAATTTATTTGCGCAAGTCTCACCTTTCACAACTGGTTCCATTCCCATGATACCCTTCTTTGCAGAAGCATTTATATGAGCCCGCAGTGTTTGTACACCATGCGTCTTCGTGACAATCAGCACTACCTCTCAGACATTCATTGAAATCTGAAAAAAAAAAGATAAAAACAGAAATTTTAAATTGGAATATCATTTATTGCTAAGTAATGCTACTGAGGCAGTCGTTTTACGACGCGAAAACCATCTTAGGTACCACGTTATGGAACACGATCCACGTCAACAACAAATTTGATCGAAAACATTCGAAGTAAACATCGGAAACATCCGTATGAAATCACTAGCTACAGAGCATTGTTTCTAAGCACTAGCTGCACTAGACCTGAAGAATCCAAAATCATTGTTTTTGCCTCTTTCAAATTAGCAACTTCGATGAACATGCACAAACTTGGAAGTTCTTACCAAGACAATGCGGTCCATTGCTATAGAAGCCTTGTTTACATTTGCAGGTGTAAGATCCAATGGTATTGACGCACTCAGTATGAACTCGGCACTTAAATGCTCCGATGCTGCATTCATCAATGTCTGAAAATAACAGAAATGGGTTTGTATTACTATAGAAATAAATAAATAAATAAATAAATAAATAAATAAGCTACCCAAAGAATTACATTACACTGTACTAAAGTGGATATCGCGAGGGCGAGGGCTAATACTGGCATTTCCAAGTTCCAAAAACTCTAACTTTCAAAACGAGGATAAGAGCAAAACCCTTTTGGGGGAAAACGAGTTTTATTTGCATGAGAATGAAAAATCATGCAATGGCTGGCTGCTCACTTAGCCTCAACTTGACTGCACAGATGGGGCAATTGGGAAATGGTCTATCACCAGCAACGCATAACGCTAGACCCATCAGCCATTGCGGTGAAAAATCCTACTCTTCTCTGATTGGCTGAGACCATTTTGGTGCGAAAGGTTAATATATATGAAGGCTGAAAGTTCACCACGCTAGGGCAATCCACCGAGGACGGGGAGGGGAGGGTTAGGGTATGCAATTTTGGATAGAAAATTTATCAATTAGCCAAGCTAAAAGATATGTAATCCGCACTGACCGACACATGTGTTGTTCTGCCAAATGAAACCAGCCCTACAACCGCATCGATATGATCCTTTGGTATTCTGACAAACAGTAGTGTTGCCACATGGGTTAGGTCTCCGTCTACACTCGTTTACATCTGAAATCGAAACAATAAAACGTTCTTTTATGTTATCTAGATGAGAATGGCTGCACGCATCTTGATTCTCATGCTGATCGAAAGTAGTGACTGAAAAAAAAATCTTTTCAACACGGCTCTCAGCATTTGCTATTAGGCTGATTTAGCAACAGAACGGAACCGTCAGCTGAAGACGGCGCGCGCAAATCAAACAACTTGCTTGACCAATGGCAGAGCGGTAAATTGGACACTGGAAGTCGCGTGTAGTCCTTTCCGAGTGCTTTCCCGTTGTCAACTGACGTTCCCGTTCTGTTGCTAAATCAGCCTATACTTAGACGATAATTCCGGTACGAGATGCAGCGAGGGATGTTTGGACAGTGTGAACGGACATACCAGCACAAACCCTTCTGCCACCACCTTTATATCCGTCTGGACATATACAGGCGTATGAGCCATACGTGTTGATACAAGATGCAAGGGGGTTGCACTCGAAACTGCCGTCTGAACACTCATCTATGTCTGTAAACAAACAAATGAACAAACAAAAATTCCTCAAGATTCCTCAAAAGAAGAGAATATTATTTCCTTTGCTGGGAATCTGGGATAAAACTGGTTAAGATGTTTTTTTTTTTATCGATGAGTTTTGCTATTAATAATTCGGTTTAATTCGTTTCAATTTAATGTAATCTATAAACTGTATTTGTAATACTTTTAACATTCGTTCTTTAGCGCCTCGGGCATCGCTGGAAATGGCGCTATATAGATTTTTATCATCATCATTATCATTATCTATTATTATTCAAGTAAATAAGAACCTGGGGAAAGGATAATTTTCAGTGATAGGTTAATTGGGGTTGTGCCACTGGATGAGGTCGCATGCAATTCACGAGTAGACTGACTACGATAGGGTTGCAATTTCAATAGAGTTACTAGAACGCGGTCGCACATTTTCGGTAAGTAGGGTTTTAAAAATGGCAAGATTCGCGGTTAAAAAAGACAGAAAGTGACTAAGTTGGGATCGCGAAAGTTACATTTGCCCAAGAGTGATTAAGATGCATTGGATCTATAATTGACCACAGAAGAGACTATAAAAAAGAAGGCCGGTTCTGTGATGCCAGCGGCACATATCTAGCAAAAATTGACCCAAGTACCTCCAGAGGAAGAAATAGTGTAATTTTGTTTGAAATAAACTTTAAGAAAAGCTGGTCAACAAATTGGATTCAGCTTGTGATATATACAAGCCAAGACTCGAGTCAGTTACGCCACTAAACGGCCAATTATGAATGATTAATAATACTACAATATTGAATCTATCTTTTTGGTTTCTCGTGATATTAGAAAAGCAACTTGTTGAAATATTTGCCTCTTTAAAGAAAAAAAAAGATAACCTTTTCCCAGTTGGCTTGTTAGCTCAGTCCCTAGAGCACTGCACCGTTAAAGCAACGTACAAGCCTAAATCTCAAGCCTTCTTTTCGCAACTGCAAACGTCGCGTTTACATGTATACATGAAACTGCGATATCAGTTCTTTCATTTATATTTACATCCCACAGTTCCTACATATGAATTGATTTTCACATATTTAATATTTTGACTGTAACAACTCATTGGCAATGGTCACTATACCTTTGCAGTTCCTATCTTGTGGGTCGTAAAACAGTCCCGTAATACCACAGTCACATTTAAATGAGCCGGGAAAGTTGATGCAGCCAACCCTGAAACAGCTTCCAGAAATCTTGCATTCATCAATATCTACGAGAGAAAACACACACAAAAATAGCCAGTTATATAAGCCTCGATCACGACAAACTGTTTCACCTTTTTAAGAGCCCATTTGTCGTTAGCATGCACGGCAGGCGTTATTTAACGAAAACTCAGAAGTACATTGATCGTAGCCTTAACTCTCTAATAGTTTCAACGTCCAAGATGGCAGGATAGCAAAAATACGCTAATTTGTTGTAAGATGTTACTTGGACAGTTTAAACCATAGTTATTTAAAAATTTTCCAAAAAATTATCAAAGTATTTGTTTTTTTCTCGATTTCGAGGTCCATGAGATTATCACTGCTTTTTAACGCTCTTCGTCCTCGTCTCCGAAGCCCCCTTGTCCGTTCATCAGCATAAAACGACACTTACTTGATCACCACTTTCATAATGCCCATTATAGACCTTGTTTACCCCTTCCCTCCCCCCAAAAAGTCATTGTCTGCCTATTTATTAGAGAGCTTTAGATTCTGAGACGAAAACGACTACGAGTACGAGATTTTCTCAATAGTAAGAAGTGCGCGTGCGTAAGGCACCTTCATTTTGGCGGGAAAACGTGATAGTCGTCGTCATTCTACCACAAGTTTTAGCGAGAATGTCGCAGTAGCGGGAACAAGTTATCAAATGTAAGAAGTTTTATCCCTTTGCTATCGCGAGAGGGCTTTTTAACCTCCGATCCTTCAGTATAAGTAACCGTGCTAGAAAATTAAATGAAGCTTTCCAGGGTGTCTTTTTTGAGAACACGCGCAAAAACTTTTAAGTCAAATCTCGTACTCGTTGTCGTTCTCTTCCTCAAATCTAAAGCTCTCCATTAAAATGGCATGAGAAGGAACAGATTTAAGAACATTTCGTTTCCTCCACTCCAAACAAGAATCAGAAATCACAAGTCAAAAACGTTAAGCTTGATTTATTAGTTTCTTACCTACACACGAGGAGTTTTGTGAGTCAGTTCCTTTATATCCTGGTCTACAAAGGCAGCGAAAAGATCCTAACGCATTCTCACAATCTGCTTGTTCTGGACAAGGTGAGATGCTGCTTGAACACTCATCTCGATCTGTCAGACAAAAACGTTTGCGGTCAACAGTGGCAAGTGATGCGGCATTATAGTTGTAACGAACTGAAGATGATTTAAAACTAAGGTGCACATGAGCCAAAGGCCCGAACGGCTAGAGCTTATCCCGGTTTCCTTAGCATGAAGCACGCCTAGGAGTATTGCTACTCCCCCCTGGACGGAATGCTAGTCCATCGCAGGGTTACCCTCAAGCAGTATGTCTCAGGTACCCATTTATACACCTGGATGAAGGGAGACAAAGTGGAGTAAAGTTCCTTGCCTAAGAAAACAACGCGAAGGGCGAGGCTACTTGAACCACAGACGTCCAGATCCTGAGTTTGTGCTGTTGGAAATCCAGATAAACACTCTTGCTACCAAATAAAATTTATTTTAATAAGAGTAAAAAATTCAGATGAAGAAATCAATTGATATTAAAATATCAGTTAATCTGTTCCTCGTATTTTTCCCTCTTACCGGGCGGAGGACAAATCTTGGGTGACTTACCGAAAGAAACTAGTATACCCTTCAGAGTTTGAAAACAACAGCTAAAGTTGTTGTATACAATTAACTCCTGCTTCCTAACCCCGCCTGGTGTCTGCTCAGTAAACCAAACTATTCATTGAAACAAAACCATCATTGTCTGCTGTTGAACAGCAAGTTTTACACGCCTACCTCCCTTATTTAGGCAAGTATATTATTTACAAGGGCAAAAAAGGCCCCAAACATGAAGGGCATGCATGAGGTACCTTCGCATTTTTTACCATCTCCAACAAATCCATGTTTGCAAACACAGCGTCCAGTGTTGCCTTGGCTACTGATACACCTCGCATTAACATTACATTGGGCACAGTCTGAAACATCTGATGGGCGCCCGGCCGATACAGCCCTACGGTCTGATAAAATAACAGCAAAATAGTCAAACATTAAAGCTGCTGAGGATAGTTTGCAAGACCGCATACTATTCTTTGAGGGTCTCAATGAGGTTAACCGTCAGCCGTCACACGGCCTAAAATTTAACCGTCAACCGTCAAAAATGCAGAGTAGTATTAACCGTCAAAAAGTTTCAAGGTATTTCAAATCTCACTATTTCAGATGATCTTCACAGACTTTTGGCTCCTGAAGAATCTATTTTCATGTGGTTTTTCAAGTAAATAGATTCCTATAAAAGAAGATGTCCTTCTTATAGGAAGTCAAATAAAAGGAGTAAAGATAGACAGGTGTCCTTTTTAGCAAGCTGTTCGTCTTACGGAGATGTCCGTTAAGACAGCTAGATTTGACTGTAGATCCGGGTAACAACAGGTTTTCATTCAAAAACATTACAAACCCTTATTATGTGTTGTTAAAAGCCCGGGAGGACTCTGCATATGAGAGGGGTGGGGATGCTCGTCGGAAATTTTGAATTAAACCCGTAAAGGAGACTGATCTGGGCGTGGCCCAAGCTTTTGCTGACCCCTAAAAGAGACCATGTTAAAACACAGACAATATAATATTTTAATATTTTTTCACGTCCAACCCCAAACAAGACCTTCATGGTTAAATATGATGGCGTTTTGCCCAGAACACCCCAAGTGAGACCAAAATCCGAAATTTACACCCCTAAGCGAGACGACGAGCATCCCCACCCCTTTCATATACGGAATCCACCCCCCGGGGTTAGAAGTAGTTACTGCGAAATGGTGTTCTTGTTTATAGGAGAATATACTTACCGTTCACAGCACAACCATAAATTCCCACTCTCATACAAATCTTGTTATGCCAGCTTTGTGTATGAAAGCGCAAATATCGCGTCACCAGTGAAGTCGAGAAGAAATGAAAAACAGTGGAGTTCCTGTCTACATTCCCCGTAATCACCTGAAATTAATGCTGTAGTTAACCATCGGTTAATGCATCAATCGCTCAGTTTCGGTCAGTCTCCCCTAACATGCGGTTTAGGGGATGAAATTCGGCTGAAGTGACGGATCGCATAAATTATTACCTGTGAGCGTGGCGGATTCTTTGTAGCATGCGAACGCAGACGTATCTCCGGTCGTTGCTTCTCTCCTTCCCGGTGGAGACAAGCGACGACCGGAAATACGTTTGCGTTCGCAGGCTACAGAAAAATCGTGCCTAGGCGATCTTTGCAAGCAAAGATAATTTCTCACGCCCTATATAACGTCTTCTCCCATACAGGGTGCTCATCTCTTTAAAATCACTTCCTCCCGGTTAGAGTTCGGTAAAGCCGCTTTTTTGAGATGCCAATCTTTCTTTTATAAGCTTGTGCGTGCTGTCTTATTAGCATTAGTTGTGGGGAAGTAACCCCAGACGAGCAAGTTCGCTGGGGAAGACACGAAGGTGCTAATAATGTAAGCAGAACTGGTGGGTGGGTGGGTGGGGCCGACTCCAACTAAAGTTAGTCAAACCGACAACTGTGAATAATTGACACATGATCATATGCTATCCGCGAAGTCTAATAAATAAAAATAAGGTATAAATAGGGCAGAAATAATACTCATTTTCGTGGCCTTAACGCTCATTTTTGTGGCTTCGTCGCTTATTGTTGTGCCTTTGTTAATCTTTTTTCGTGGCGTCGATTTAAATTATAACTATATTATTTAAAGTAAGGCAATTGACCTTTCCTCCGGCATACTGAATCCATGCTCGATCATCTAGACTATAATCCAAGGAAAAGTAGTTAACCCAACTGTCAGAAGATTTTTGACCCTGAGTTGCCACACCAGTAACAATACTCTCACTAGAAAGCTTAGCCTGAAACCAACCAAAAAAAAATATGCGGGGTGGATATTTTATTCAGTAAGCTAAGGGAGCACGGGAAATTAATGTGAGTTTGATGATGTCGTCAAAAACTAAAGCAATTGTTCACTTTCTGTATTCATATGTTCACCGGGCTTAAAATTTTCATCATCAATTGCATAGACACGTATCGACATTCCAGTGTTAGTAGTAGGCAGGGATGTTTGTCACATGAGCCTACAATCTCGGACAAAAAAGTGTTTAAAATTTTGCACTTTCTTACTCACACGAGACCCACCCTAAGAATTTGGCACCATGATGACCCCTCTACCCCCCTTCCTGGTCAATAATGTTTAGTCGGGAGCAAAACTGTTCCGATCACACTTTAACATTAATTTTTTTTTGGGGGGGGGGAAGGGGAAGTTTCTTGAGTGAGCCGGGCTTTAGAGGGAAGTATTCTAAAATTAGACACACAAGGTGCATTTTTCATAACATTTTTTCCCCAAAATTGTACTTTAGTGGCCTTAGCTCCCACGAGTCTCCTGTGGCTCAGTGGTAGAGCACCTGGACAGTAACCAGACGGTCATAGGTTCAACTCCTGCTGGGAGAACTCAGATTATTTTCTTCGGAGCTACCTGTGTCACTGACTGAAAAAACAACATTCTCGATTGTTGACTTACAGTGGAACCTCCACTGACGGCCACCTCTCCACAACTGGGTCATTTTTGGGCGGACAGTCCATACATTCATTAGGCTGATTTAGCAACAGAACGGGAACGTCAGTTCACGACGGCGCGCGCAAATCAAACAACTAGCTTGACCAATGGCTGTGCGGCAAACTGGGCATCGGAAGGTGAGTTCAGTCCTTTTTGCGCGCTTTGCCGTCGTCAAATGACTTTCCCGTACTGTTGCTAAATTAGCCTCTTGTTTGTCTACAACGGCCACCTCTCCACGTTCTAGAGAGGTTCAACTTTACTATGTGATCAGGTAAGACTATAAGCAGAGTTAGTCTTATTTCAGACCTGGAGATATTGGTTAACATTATGTTCCTGAGCACACCACGCACCAGATCCAATCCCCGAATGTAGGTAGCCATATCCTGGTAAACTAAAACCTGCACTGGATGAAGCACTAAAAGTCGATCTAAGGTGATCAGAACATTCTTAAAAAGAAAAAGATAAAATTACTTATTAGGCCGTTTGCACGAAGACGTCTTTTTGACTAAAGCCCCATTCACACCAAAGCTTAAACATGTTTAAAGACTGTTTAGTTCAACATGGTTTAAAATTGTTTCCATCATAAAAGCTGTATATTGACTTAAGTTGCTTGTCAACTGTGCAAATTTAGTGCAAATTACAAAATATGCTCAGTTTTCAATGTCTTTTTTTCAAACCTGGTTTAATCATACATGTTTAGTTGGTGTGAATCGGACATAATTTAGATCAGAATTGATTTTACTTTTTTTCCTTCAAATTTAAATTTGGCAACCCAAAGTATTGAATAACAAAAGCCCTAGTTTGTACAAGAAAAAAAAACTCTGAAGGATTCTGGAACCCCGTTGAACAAATTTTTGAACGAACAAAAAGCATGCACGGATCTGCCTTTCGTTTACAAGAGACCCGCGGAGCCGTGCAAGATTTTAAACGGCAAACAGTACTGAAATAACTATGTAACAGAATTTGCAGACGGTTCCGTGTAGACGGCTTGTCAGCACTGGTAAAACATTCGTCCCTTCAAAAACTTGACCGGACACATGTCAGTCAGCGGGGTCTAGTGGTAGCAGTATGATGACGTAATCGTGCTGTTTAAACTGTTAAAATGATGCTTGATTGAAACTGCGTTTTCAAGCGGACTACAACTGACCACTTATGCATGTATACTACTGGTGCTGCCCCGGGCGAATTGTTATTCTATATGAATGGTCAAAAGTCTATTTGGCAAAGATTATACATGTGGTAATTGTTACCTTCTTTATATCCATACAGTTCTACTCTCAGTGACACCTTTTCGGACCAGCCAAGAGCTTGTACTCGTAAATAACGACATCGGGTTGGATCAAGAACTTCATACATTGTAGATCCCTCTTCAACATTTCCAAAAAATTCCTTGTGCAAACAACAGAAGGAAAAATGGTTATGAGACAATACATAAGGATTAAAATTTGCACCAAAATTCCAGATAAACAAGAGCAACGACTACTACTGATGAAGAACAGTTCTGTTTACAGATTCAGTCACTATGGCTGCAAAATACCCTGTTCAAAAAGGTTTTTCTTGATTTTTTTTTTTTGCGAAGCCATGAAAATTGCAGCCTCGCGGCTCGTTCTCTCTCAAGAGTAGAAAAATATGAAGAAAAAACTCTGGGACTAAGGCACTGTAAAAACACCAAAAATGAAAATATAAATAACGGGATTAATTAATCAATCAATTAATTTCATTAATTGATTAATGAGTTAATAAGGATTCTGCGGACGAGAGGAAAGAAGACAAGACCGTATTAACCTTTGGATATGTAGTAAAAGCCTCATCGAGACTTATTGTGTGCCTTAGTTTGTACGTTAAGGTGCGGTATGGTTGCTCCGGATGTCCTTGCGTAGCAATTCCAGTCAAGACCGACACCCATCCTAAATCAATCTGCAGATACTCTGAACGATCTGATTTTTCTGGAATCCAAGCTCCACCCTGAAGATTGTGATTCAGACGTGCGTATAGCGCAGCGTATGAGCCATTCACTTGTGAAGATGCCGACAGCTGTCTATCACTGATCTTGTGACTCTCCATTCCAAGCGCCAAGTAGTTTATAAGATCTGATCTACCTATTCAGTGGAAAAGCCAAAGCTACTCAAGTATCTGAAACGCCAATATCTTGAGTAAACAACCGACTTTTCGTGACGTCACCACTGGTTTCCCTGCCAAATGACGTTTGCGGAAAGAGCGAAGAAATTCCATACTGATGACGTGTCACTACCAAGATCTGGGTGGTGCTTCTGATTGGCTGAAGAAAATTTTCCTCTTGGCACAACCAATCGGAAGTACTACTAGATCTGGAAAGTGACACGCGATCAGCATAAAATATCTGCAGTCGTTTCTCACACGTCATTTTGCGGGGAAACCAGCGGTGGCTTCGCGAAATGTCGACTGTTTTCTCAAGCTATAACATCAAGAGTATAAAGCTTCGCGAAAAACCCACAAGCTACACTTGCTCGTAAGTTAAACTAATTGTTATATCCTATAATCATTTTAGTCTTTTCCACTGATTTCAATTAATTTCGGCGTCACTTTGGCACTTTTCTGGTACTGGTAGAGACTAATGTTAATCGCGAGGATCCAGGGACTTTTGAAATGTTTTTGAGAGATCGACTGGAGGCCTTCCAGCTTTCAAAACCTTTCTTTCAATTGCCTTCTTTCGATTTTGGCGTACTCGAGAAAGACTCTGTATGAATTTCGTATATTGATTAGTAAGATTTCAGTATAACAGCAGGCTTGTTCGTGAAATACAGTTTCGGACCCGGGACTTATAGCCGTGCGCGTGAAACTGCGGGTACAGTTACCTGTCCACAGTAATGTCCATCGAATTTGACGATAGAGAATTATGTATGTTTACGTCCGAGCTTACTGTTAACATGTAATATATATTGTAAAGAGGGCACGTCTGTTGTCCTCTCATCCACGACTCCCTTCTTCCTTCCCTCCTTTTAAGATTTACTAGACTAGAAGGCTGCGACGACTTCAAAGACTTGATGCAATTCTGGCTGGGCCGTCTTATCTCTGACTGCAAAAACAGTCGGGTTTTTATCCAAAAGAGTGTTTTTTCGCTCTAAGAGCGCGACCCTCATTGGCTACACTTTTCTTTGACCACTCCCGTGTTCTTGGCCTATACAAAAATATGATCTGTTTTGCAGTCTATTTTTTCTCTGTTTTCCTCAAGAACACAGGGAAAGGCTCTTCTCGCAGGGAGCTAAAAAACGGTCATTTGCTTTGAGTACATGATCTTGGCATAGTTATTTCTTCTGACAAAAACAAGAATCCTTACTTTTGTAGAAGCATCCATAAATCTCCACTCTCATGCAGACATGCTCAGGAGACCTTGATGATTGCGGATTAAAGCGAATAAGCCTTGTCACTAAAGGGGGATCCAACCAGAAATATGTGATGGAATTGCCATGGTATTCAGCCTCCAAAAGCTGTAACAAAAGTAAAGGATTAAATTTCAATGTAATCTAAGCATCTATAACAGCATTCAGCCTCCAAAAGCTGTAATATAGTAAAGGATCAATTGTCAATATAACGTTAGCATCTACATCTCTTAGTCACTGTGTTCCTCCTGCAACTCTACATAATATCTATCATGGGTTAGTTCAATCACACTTCGACTATTGTAGTGTTTTTTGGGGTAACTGTGCCAAAACATTATCTGACAAATTGCAGAGACTTCAAAATCGTGCTGTCCGCGTCCTTACCCATTCTAGTTATGATGCTGACGCCAACCAACTATTTAAAGAATTAGGCTGGGACAATTTAGAAACTCGACGTCAAAAACTAAAGGCTGAGATGGTCTATAAGTCCTTAAACGGCCTCGCACCGAATTATTTGTCCTCGAAATTCATTCAACGGAGTGATGTGATTACTTCTTACAATTTGCGCTATTCTGATAATAAGCTTGCAATACCATTGCCACGTACTAACCATTACAAAAATAGCTTTGCCTATAGTGGTGCAGTCCTCTGGAACAGTCTACCCTCAGCTGCTAGGCAAGCAACATCTCTGACTAATTTCCGACGATTCTTAATTAATTCCGACACGGCATTCATGTAAAACAGGCTTTAATTTAGTTTACTTTTCTTTAATAGTTAGCAATATTTTAAATTATAGAAGATTAATTTGTATACATAGTTTCGTATTTAAGTTGTAGCTTTATATTAAATTGTTAATGCCTGATGTATTTACCGTGTTTTTAAATAAAGATAGAGATGATGATGATGATGATGATGATGATGATTGTTCAAACTGAGGTGGATAACACAGCGTGGGAGGGAGGGGGGAGTTTGGTGTTTCAGCGCGGCCAAGCTGTTAGAGCACTTGATTTGCGATCCGGAGGCTCCGAGTTCAAGTCCCACTCTGACCGTTAGCTGGATTTGTTCACGGTAGTCCCGAGTTCAAATCCTCGACCACGCTTGTAAATAACCAACTGGTTTGCCTTCGGCCTGTTGCGATACTTAACCCTGTTATGTTTGATTTGAATGATTTGTTTCAGGAATTTGCTTGGCCCTCCCCCCGGCCACTAGCATTAGTACCGTAAATACTGCCGAGGGTAAATAACAGAAATTTTTTTAACGCTATCCACTGGATTAATATATTTGTAGTGGAGAACGCAATTGGTTTTCCCGATAAGCGCTTTTAACGTATTTAAATTGGACAACCTGAGGACCACATGAATGGCAAACCCATATTCACTGTGTATCAGTCCAAGGCCTGGGAGGGGAGGGGACAGACACTTGGACAAAAACTGGCCGGTGTCGTTTAGCAGGGTAAGGTTTTCAGGGCGCTTTGTCTTAAACAGCTGATAGGGTATACATTTTTATGAGTAAGCGTGGTCATCAGAGCAGTACATCGCGTCAGATTATACCAAACAGGTAAAATAAAGTAAAAAAGTGAAATATACCAAGGTAACTTGGTGCAGAGGAAGAAAGGGTAATCCACTATTGGTGCCTTATTCTTCCTTGGGGCATGCAGAGTAACTGTTCGTAAAATTTACACGTACCGTGTGATAACGGAACCACTCATCCCCAATGAAGCTGTACAATAAGTAAAATGAAGTGACTGCTTCAGGCTGATCAACTAATGTTCGCTTTCCCTGAGTACCCACTCCGCGAATGAAATGTGGAACCAGCAAATCAATCTGTAAGTAGTGGTAAGGCACTTTGCCCGGAGCCATTATGACAGATGACGTTAAAGCACACCATCCCAGCCCCTGAAGACGGGAGTGGTCTTTTTCGTATCCTTGGGCTTCACTTGATACTTCAAGCTGGTTGTTCTTTATACCGCCGGTCTGCATTCCAAGCGGGGAAGTGCACTCCGCTAAGTGTCAAGAAATATAAATAGAAACTCTTTGTTGGTGCGAGACGCAAACAATATCCACCTAGCAAAGATTTAGAAGCGCTTTAAAGAACTCCTATACGTATGTAACCTCACACGAGCAAATGTTAGTTTTTTTGATAGCAAACGCCTGGACGTGTATCAGTTCAAGTCTATGCAATCTAAATTTGATGGATAATAGGACAAAAGAGTCTTTAAAATCAACGCCAGGCGCGCTTGCTGCATATATATTCCCTCGACAGATTTCAGTTAATAACGTCACAAGATAATCCTTCCCTTCCTCATCAAGTGATCAAAGATACCTTGTTTACTTCATTACTGCTTAAGGCCCCCTGTTCAACAATACAACAGCATTGAAAACGGAATGAGTGGAGGGATGCACCCTTGTTAGCCATAAAGATGTTAAAGCTATTGGTTCCAAGTAAATTTTTAAACAAAGCACTGACCATGAGAAATTCTCCGCTTATCTACGTTATGCATCGTCAAATAGAACTCACTAGACCGTTAATTTACAGTCCCATACTTTTCTCCAAGATCGTCGACAGGCGGCCAACATGATCTCAAATGTAGCGAGTCTCATTGAGCCTTGGCTTCTGGTCTAGCCTTGGGTAGAGTATGAAATCTACATAGGGAAAGGGTACGGTTTTGGAGGAGGCTTCCCTCCCCTAACCGCTAAAACACCGACACCTCCCCCACTCGGTAAATTTGAAACTAAGAAGGCCGCCCGTAACGCTAAGCGCAAATTCTCTATGATCGGACGGAAACATATGGCAATGTAAACAGTCAACAACTCACAATCAAAGAATACTAGACTGTGTGGCAGGTGCGTAAGAATGGAAGGGGATCAGTGAAGCCCGAAAGGGAAAAGGAAGAACTTCATTTACCTTCACATCCATAAAGCTCAACTCTCATGCACTGATTCTCAGCCCACTTTTGAGGGTTTAAACGTATGTAGCGAGCAACGATGGCCCATTCATCGAAAAGCCAGCTGCTAGATGGAATACTCGGAAGATCGTGTACAATGCCATAAAACAGCTGAAGAGATATGACAACATTCCATTAAATAGATATGTTTCTCTCTAGAACAAAGATAGGATACTTTTCAGCATATTCAATCAATCGAATTAATCGGCTTATAAAAGGAGGCAAAAATAAATATAATATTTCAGTTTATTACAGTATTAGTTCAAAAATTGCTAGCATCAAAGAGTGATGACGCCTTGTGGAAACAAAAGACAAGTAATAGTGAAACAATGATATTATGGTGGCGGTGGTAGGCAGTTAGGAAACATAAACAAGAGATGTTTGTGAACAGTGTTGGCGGCGAGTTGTTGTTGCTAATTTTGATGCTAGTGAAGATTGCCCTTGCCATGGGTTGTGGTGGTGTTGCCTGCTATTTCTTGAAACTAAGAAACAGTCCTTGCTGGCATTATTATGTGTGAGTAAAACCCAAATATCCAGAAGTAGGGAGTAAAAAACCTTTAGCGAGTAAATCCTGTTTCGTGTAGAATTAATCGCCTCCTCATTTCTTGACCTAATCTCCAAGCAAGCGAGACTAATGTGTAAGAGCGTTCTTGTTTCATGCTTATCTGCTCCAGGCATTCTGGTGGTGAGGACGACGCAAAGACCGGGGCCCGGGCGCAAAAAGCAGAATGGTGGAAGCGCACCACTATCTGAAAATCTGGAACAGGCCATCATTTTGTCAATTAACATGGCCGCCTTTGTCGCGTGCTTCAAAAACAAGAATACTACTCTAACAGGAGTGTGCTCCTGTACTCTACTCCCTCCAAAAAAACATAAATTGATAAACTGCGGAAATGAAATTAAACGAAGAACTTATCCCCACTGTTATAAACGCAATGTAATTAAAGAAATAATGCCCGAAAAGTTTCTTGAGAAAATTAAGTTTGGAAGGAATACAAAGCGTGACATGAATATTTGCAAGATTTCCCTACTGGTCATTTTTAAAATGCCAAGATTTCCTCTCACCAGAGGTTAAGCCCACTAGAAGTTTATCCATAAGGTCATAGTTGCATCATCAGCTAGTAATTTTGTTTAATTAAAACGTTTTAAATTAAGGAAAACATTATGGGCTCGTATAAAAGAAGAGCCAAATCCCGAGGGGTACTCCCTTATATTTATCTTATAGGTATGTACCGCCCCAAAGGGTATGGTTTTTGTGCCATTTTGGTCTCAAAACGGGTATAGACTTTGCCTATTTTGGTCTGAATTCGGGTATGGTTTTCGAGGGAATAAGTATTTGTTATTTCAATTCCAAATGAAGACAATGATTAAGAAAGAAAGAGTAATAAGCGAATTCGACATGGCTTTTTGTTGGCTTTCTAATCTTAGTAATGACAGTGGTAATTATAACATACTTTTTGCCTACGCCAGGTCTGAAAACGACTATATGGATTTTAGCTAGAGGCCAGGCCAGAAAACGGGTGTGGAAATGATAGTTTTTGGTCTGAAATAGGGTGAGGATTTGGAGAACCGGGCGGCATACCCCACTCAAAATTCCCAGGAATACCCCCTGGAGTGGAATACTCACAAAAATTTCATGAGTTTGTTTGTTGCGGAAGATGCGAAAGGAGCCAGGATCCACAGCATAATATACTTGATACATTTTCACAACACTTCTTGGCTCAAGGCCTTGAATGGTGATCCCATGAATTCTTTTCAGGGTGATAAGGTCTATTTGAAGGTACTGTGATTTGGCAAGTATAGGATCTTGAAGAGCGGATATTTTGGGACACCAGGCAGATGCTGCTTCATTTAGGCGTCCTGAATGAGCAGGATAATTATCCTCTTCAGATGATGCTGTCATACGACTATCTTGCAAGGGCCCATTTACGTGGAGTATACTGTCCCTTCTTTCTAGCCCAAGCGGCAATGCACATTCTGAAATGCAACAAACAAATTAATGCCACATGTCAGAAAGCAACCAGGGGAGCGGACTTAGGGGGGGTTCCAAACCTCCCACTTTCCGAACATTACGTTCCCGGCTCCGGCCGACATTTTCTTGGTTTCCTCCCTTGGAACCTTTTTTGATTGCAAACTCGTGTATTACGCATTGTTGCGTAATTTCCCTCTATTTCTACCGCTTCACATACATTAGAACTCCCAAATCTCGCCCTGTTCTTTCCGGTCCACCTCCCATACCCCCATTCCATAATCACCCCGGCTCCCACCCCCTGCCCTCCCTCAAAATCTACAGTCAATCAAAACTCTTCAGCTTTTTTTTCTATGCATAAAAACCTCTTCTGAAAAGCTGCGACATATGTATATTCTTGTTTGAAACAGTTGCGCTAGGCCCGGCTAAACCCAAAAGTATGATGGGAATAAGACTTACAAATTTATGAAATTATTTGTCCAAATATTATCAAAAGAAAAATCTAATTACCAAGACATTGACCATCACTGTCCGTCATATAGCATTTGCAGTGGTATGTACCTTCGGTGTTTATACACTCCTCTTTATCTGTGCAGTTATGCAGACCCTCTCGGCATTCGTCGATATCTGAAATACATCGTTTTTGCATTAGAAATAAAGCCCTGTGTAAACGGACACAACATTGTTCGCCAACAACGCCCGACATTGTTGGATGTTACATGTTGCGTGCGTTTGAATGTTGTTGCGTGTTGTTGGGAGTAGTTGCGCAAATTAAAGTTTGAAACCGGTCAAACGCTTAGGTACGTGGTAACGGACGCAACATGCTCCCTTCATTGTTGGGCCAAAAATGTTGGGAGTTGTTGCGTCTGTTTGCCTGTAGCTTAACAGTGCTACTTGATGGTTAAATGATAGCCTCAGTTATTCTACTATCCGCTAGCTGGGACAGATCTGTGTTTTTTTACCCTGCGAAGGTTGGTAACGCTAAAAAGAAGCAAAATATCACGCAAATTTCTCTTTTTGGCTACAACATGACCTTCATGTGTAATCCTTTTGTAGCATAACATCGGTTTGCATGTAGTTGACGTACGTTCGGGCGGACGTACGCTACATCATAAACAAGTTTTCTTAGTAATGGAGCTCCGCTCGCGCGTGCGTGGAGCTCCGCTATAATTCCTAAACCACAATCGACGACCTAATGGGTGTGCTCCAGGGTGGGGGTATGGACCAACACCTTAAACCCACTTGATCCGCCAATGTTGGCGATTCTAGCTGTCGTTGGGTAATTTTCTAAGTTTTGTTTTTGTACACCTCGGTTATAAATAATTGACCTGTACACTGTTCGTTAATTTGTTCTGGTGCTAAATAATTTTCACAAGTCCTTGGCAAAGTAAAAAAACAGACTGAAACACTAATAATGAGCAAAACTCGGGTTTAATACTTTGTGCGCACTCAAGGTGCAATTGTCCGTACAGATGGGTAAAGACGTGTTCATTTTCCATGAAAGGACCTATGTAAGCGCGCCGTTAAAACAAAAAAATGGCACAATAAATATCATATGTATTTACCTGTGCATTTAAATCCGTTTCCTCTATATCCAGGTTTACAATGACAGGTAAAATAGGGAGTTAAATCCGTACAAATAGCATTTTTGCTGCAGTTGTGGGTGTTGAGAGAGCACTCGTTGATACCTAGAAGAGACTCTCTGCTATATTAGGCTGATTTAGCAACAGAACGGGAACGTCAGTTGACGACGGCGCGCGCAAATTAAACAACTGGCTTGACCAATGGCAGAGCGGCAAATTGGGCACCGAAAGTCTTGTTTAGTCCTTTCTGCGCGCTTTCCCGTCGTCAAATGACGTCCCCGTCCTGTTGCTTAATCAGCCTATTGCTGGTTCGAACGTGACGTCACAGTGCCTATGTTGGCCGTCAAGAACAACGGCATTTTTCTTCCCTGGGAACTAGACTCTATTCTCATGTTAATTATTCTAGAAAAAATTTGATTGTATTGACTCCCAACATGGCCGCCTTCTCACGTGTATGCAAACCAAGAATAAAATGACACAGAAGAACAGCTGTAAGCTGTAAATTATTCATTAATGACCCCTTATCGCCAAAAATGAAAAACGGTACCAGAAAAATAGAACAAATTCAAATGAACTTCAACACGTTACGTAAATGCACCAAACTTGCAACAGATAAATGTACAGTAAGCAGCGTCTATACGAACAACTCCACATTTGAGAGGAAAGACTATTGTACTCTTTCCGGCCTATCAATTATCGAGTCTTTTTCGTAGAAACGTCATTTAAAGACGATTTCTCAGCTAAAAGAATAGAAGTGAATGAATGAAACTAGACATGGCAGCCGCGAGCTAACACCCGCGATTCTACAGCCTTAAATATGGACAGACTGGGTAACATAAAACCGCTAACCGCAGATCGCGGCATGCGTTTTCGGTAAGGTGGCCAAACCTCGATCTTAAGGTCTTTATTTCGCAGATAAAACAAAGTAGCGAAATAAAAGTGATATTTACTTGTGCAGTTTTTTCCATCTCCTTGGTATCCCAGTTTACAGGTGCAGGTAAATAAGGGAGTGAGATCCTTGCAAATAGCATCTCTGTGGCAGTTGTGTGTGTTTGTAGCGCATTCGTCTATTGCTAAAAAACAGAAATAACGTAACAGAACATTATTGTTGTGATGTTTATCTAATCCGTCTGCTATATGTTTCCCAGTTTAAGCTTTTTTTCAGCAATACCACTGATGAAATAAATGAATTACCAAGGGTTGCTTCTGCACTTTTGAATTGGCAACTCCCTCCTCTCCCTTCGAGAGGCTTTTAAGAGATTACCTATTACCCGAGTTGATCATTTATAAATCCTCATAACCTTTTTTCTCGATTGCGTATCGAAATTGTTCGAAGAAAATTGATGTTGTTCTCCCTTGGATCGTGAAGAGGTAAGGGAGCTTGGACTTAAGTTAAATGGTGAAACCCTATGTATAGCATATAAAGTTATAGACAATTGTAAAATTTACTTGCACAGATGACTCCGTCTCCGTCATATCCCGGTTTGCACTCGCAGTTGTAGGCAAGGTGGGTTTTATGACAATAAGCATTGGGATTGCAGTCATGCGTGCCGAGAGAACATTGATCTTGACCTGAAAGAATTGCGTATCAACAGTCAAACCATGACTTAATACAAATGGCAGGACAGAGAAGAACTCCATGGATCAATTTCGCAGAAATGATTTCAAAATACAGTGCAAGCCATATCTCGTAAACGAACACCCTCGGGACGGGAAAAAGAAGACGGTTACTGGGGCTGGCCGCTTACGATGTGGCCAAACTGAGATTTAAGGGTTAAATGGCCGCTTCGCGGGAGTTTGCCCAACTGCACCTAAAGATTGGAAATGTAAAACTGCTTGTTCATGTTTGGCTATATTCTTGTTTTGATAATGTTGACGAATAACGAATAGAAATTCGTACGGTATGTAAAAAAGCACTGAAACTGATATAAATTCCTTGTGACAAATAGCGCAATAGACTGAGAAAACAGCCGACATTTGGCGACGCCACCACTGGTTTCCCCTCCAAATGACGTCTGAGAAACGAGCGCAGAAATTCCATACTGATGACGAGTCACTACCCACATCTGGGTAATGGTTCTGATTGG
This sequence comes from Porites lutea, assembly GCF_958299795.1. Lineage (NCBI taxonomy): Eukaryota > Metazoa > Cnidaria > Anthozoa > Scleractinia > Poritidae > Porites > Porites lutea. Next base: position 1,779,391 of record NC_133201.1, read on the forward strand.
TCGTACCGCGGAGGAAATTTGCTTTATCCAATCAGAAGCACCACCCAGATTTGGGTAGTGACGCGTCATCAGCATGGAATTTCTGCGCTCGTTCCTCAGACGTCATTTTGCGGGGAAAAATGTGAAATATATATAGAACTGCTCATAAACGACTCTCTCAAAGACTTTCGCTACAACAGGAATTAAAGAACTAAAGAGATCGGACGGTAGTTATTTTTAAAGTCGGAGCGTTCTCTTTGCTTTAAGAGTGAAATGACTTTAGAACACTTCCATTCTTCAGGAAAAATACCTGTTGTAATAGAACGATTGAAAATACAACAAACAGAAGAGGCGATAAGGTCAGTGCAGTCACGAAGAAGTCTAGCGGAGATCTTGTCAAGGCCTATCGCTTTTGATTCGCATAATAGTGATTAAACTCAGGTTATGTTTACGCTTTACCGGACAGCTCTTGCGCTTGAACGAAAACTAAACCAGATAGGGCTTAAGTTCACACATAAGAACGTTGATTTTGGCGCGATTTCTGTAACAGAGCAAAGCTGCGCCTCGCGGGCCTCGAAAGTGAAGCGTCACACTTCGAATAGATTCTGGGCCACACTTTGTCTTAGTGTGAACAGATCGGACCTTTGCGGAAGTGAATAACTAGAGTAAAGTCTGGAACCCACTGAAAGGGAAGTAAATATTCCGGATTGAGGACTGAGTGACTGAGTGACTGAGTGACTGACTGACTGAGTGCACGGCCAACCGCTCCGGCACGATGTTCGATATGTGTGAACGACTTGTTCAAGTATAGGAGGTTATTACAGTTCTGTTTCTTTGCTGTTCACACTGTACCGAATAGCTTTTCGTGTCGGCACGATAAGTTATGCAAGATAGTGTGAATATAACCTTAGGCCCCTTTTAGACCGTTTATACGGAGAAAACCCCTCCCGGGAAGAAAGCCAAGGCCACCCTACACGCCGAGAAAACTTAAGCGACTGTTTGTATGAGAAAAAAAGTTGATTTGTTTGTCCAAGTCAACAGCACCAGCGCATGTTCTGATTGTCTCACCTGATGATCGAGTGGACAAAGTGTTTATATGGAGAAAAGTTAGCCTGTTCCAGGCTCCGAGATGGTGGTGGAAAGTCGTTCAGTAATAAGAAATGCGAAAAACGCGCGGGGGCTAGGGAGAGACAGGGCGGCTCTCTCCCATTTTTCCCGCCGCCACCTGCCCCTTTCCCAACTCGTGCGCGTCTTATTTTCGCTTTGCTCGTTTTAATACGTTCCCACTATACTAACTGAGAGCCTGGCACAGGCTAGAGAAAAGTTGGCCCGGCATGCCTTATAATTAGATGTTGACCCTACCATCACAAAAGGGTGACCCGCCTTATAGCCGAGCTAACGTTTTGTTTCTCATGTGAACGGTTCGTTATTAGTGAACTTACACAACAGGACGGGAGAGGAAATACGACGGCAAGGGGGAGTGTGACAAGCGTGACAAGCGTGACAATATTATTTACCTGCACATCTACTATCAAGATCCTGCCTATAATCTTGTGCAATTGAACGTAAAAACATCTTTGTCATAAAGTCAAACTGTGGATCTTGTATATTTTTGTTTGTCTGGTTATAGAACCTCTCAGCCTCTCTACAATTGCGCTTGACGTTTCCGCAGACAGTTAGCAAAGCTATAAGCAAAAAAGACAGATGGGTTTTGGGACTGGAATAGTTCAAAGCAGGGTTAAAATAACACAGGTTTAGTGCGAAATTTGTATATATAACATCTCAACGTGTAGAAACTTTAGGCAACTTCTCATAAATTCCTAAAGCTTACAATTTGATTTTTGGATTTTTTTTATTAAAATCGAAAGAGGAAATGCTTTTGAACCAAAGAAACAGCTGAGGAACCTAGATTACAATTTAACCTAAGTAAGCGCCTGGGTAAGCGATAATCCTCCTCCGACTTTATTAGAAAAATATATAAATTGCAAATACAGTCGACTCTCGTCTTGCGGACACCCTGATAACAGCACTAAATCCCCGGAAAAAATAAAACTACAGAGGTTTGACTGGAGTAAGCTCCCCCTATTACTTACGGACTCTCGCTAATGAGGACACCAACTCGAGGTCCCTACAGTGTCCGCAGTAAAGGGAGTCGACTGTACAACACACGAGAGACTGGTCGGCAGGTAGAATCACAGGTGGCCCAAGCGTAATATGAGAGTTTGTGTGGGAAAAATAGAGTTTGAAACTTAGATGAAATAAATGAAGTAAAAGCGATAAAAGTTATCAATTAAGTGTTAATATTGTTACCTGGATTCGTTGTCTTTGTTTTTACGAAATTTCAGCGCGATTTGAGTACTTTTACATCATCTGACCTGACAGTGTAATAATAAGAGACAAGGTAGGACAGAATCGCTCGATCGACCTGCAAAGCTGCTGAGAATCAGCTCCAAATTTCACGCGAAAAAACAAACACACTTACATTTTACGCCACCGAATCCACAAAGTGGTACCTTAAGTTCACCTTCCTGCAATCCGTTCCGGTAAACCTTGCGTTTGGATCGCATAACTCGATCTAAAAGATCAACTACAGTTCAAAAATCGGCGCCATTTATCCGTGACTAGTAAAAGTGTAACATTTCAACCGTCTTGTCGCTCGGCAGTGACTGGGCGCTAGTGTCAAATAGTAACTCACCGGGAGAGGGTGACATTACTTCGCTAAGACAAATCTCTATGCACCCACCTTCCAGCAAGGTCGGCTTCTTTGTTTTTTTTGTTGCTACGTTCATTGGCCGAGTGAAAACAAAGAAGCCGACCTTGCTCGGAGGTGAGTGCATAGAGATTTGACATAACGAAGTAATGTCACCCTCTCCTGGTGAGTTACTATTTGACGCTAGCGCCCAGTCACCGCCGAGCGACAAGACGGTTGAAATGTTACACTTTTACTAGCCACGGATAAGTGGCGCCGATTTTTGAACTGTAGTTGATCTTTTCGATCGAGTTATGCGATCCAAACGCAAGGTTTACCGGAACAGATTGCAGGAAGGTGATCTTAAGGCATCACTTTGTGGATTCGGTGGCGTAAAATGCAAGTGCGTTTGTTTTTTCGCGAGAAATTTGGAGCTGATTCTGAGCAGCTTTGAAGGTCTATCGAGCGATTCTGTCCTACCTTGTCTCTTATTATTACAATGTCAGGTCAAATGATGTAAAAGTAGTCAAATCGCGCTGAAACTTCGTAAAAACAAACACAATGACACGAAAAAACAATATTTACACTTTATTAATAACTTTTATCGCTTTTCGTTCAGTTATTTTATCTAAGTTTCCAACTCTTTATTTCCCATACAAACTCTCATTTTACGCTTGGGCCACCTGTGGTAGAATCAGCTAATCCAGGCGAAGTGAGTCATACTATAGCATACATTGCAATGAAATAAACTAAATTTCAAAAAAGGAGACTTATATTTAACATAACTGCTAACAGTTACACCAAGTTTTGTCAATTTACTCTTAGTTTTTCTTCAATTTTTTCGTGTCTGCCATCATTAATCGCTAAGGCCAAGGCACACTTATCTTTACTGAGCGGTAAACAGTCAACTAAGAAGATCTAGTTGTCCATTCCTGTGTTATTACTTTAATTAAGGCGGCCAAAAATAATAAGATTAAAAACTTACGGTAATCAAAGAAACTTAACGCCAACAAAGCAACACTCCACTTGGTAACAGATGCCATTTTCCACAACTTTCAAGGCTTTTATGAGCTGCTCGAACAGCTGATCAAGATTTTAATTAAGCGCTTGATCCGCAACTGTTGAACGTTTTGTCATCGTGTAAATTCAACACAAAACCTGTTGCTGCGTGATCACATAAGAAAAATTTCAGTTCTAGTAAAACGAAAGAAACACAGGCGAAGTCCGTTAACAAAAGTCGTTGAAGAACTTTAGGTTTGTGACGCTATCATCTTACATCACTTTCTCTTGCAGCGCGCGTGCGCTTTGAGACTTGCGCACGTTCACTGGAACCAGAATTATATAAACCTGAAGCGTATAACTTTGTTCAAAAAATGAATGGTCAACGGAAAAGCCGTTGGTGATACGTGACATTAGCAGTTAGTTAGTTTACAGGATGATATTATAACAAATTATCAAAAAGTTACATAACGTCTTTAACTGAAGAAACCTGCGTTCCGAGCGTATAACTTTTCTTCAACCAAAATTGAAATATTATTCACAAAATTGTTGACGAAAGCTAGCGCGCACTCAAAAGAGTATGCGTCAACATCAGACAACTTTTTTTGTGTAATAAAGATTAAAATCCCTGCGCAGTGTAGTTACTTAATGTTAATTACCTGTAAAAATTGTAAAATCGACGCTGTTCAAAAGAGTCTTTTACGACTCGACGCTGTTCGAAAGAGTCGAACAGCATTGATTTTACAATTTTCAAATTGACATTAAACTTTTTTTTGTACCTCATAATTTTCCAAGGTTGCTATCTTATTAATATTATCAGCCATTTACAGAAGCCGCTCAGAATAGCATGTAAAATGTTTTACAATACACGCCGAGAGGGAAAACTGCTTATCGAGCAAGGAGAGTGTTTTTTTGTTTTGCGGAAAGCCTTCGCAAAGAAGATAATTAGTAAAGCGCGCGCAAACGACAGCACACTCGTCGGCTCCACTACCTGTAAATGTTTTGTCCGTTGGTTACGTTATACATGTATAACAATGTTAACGGCCATAGTTCATAGTGTATATTGAGTTATGATGCAGTACTTGAAGAATGTTTAAAGACTGGAAGAATCACTGAGTTACATTGTATTAGCGCTATTTTAAGCCAGGGATGTCTTCCAATCTTCTTATTCCATATTTGGGCAAAAACGTTTTCCGTGCTTCTGATTGGACGGCTAAAACACCCCAGCATGAGCATGCATGGTTCTAAACAAAGTAGGGAAATTCAGACGCTTCAGGGTTATATGCTTTTGCTTTAATTTTATTTATCATATCTTAAACATCATGAAACGAGGCTCGCTATAGGGGAAACTCTATTTTAATTTTACAGCATTCAAATATATCTATTTTACAACTTTCACCAGGATGAACTTACGTTTATAAAAAAGGTTTCTTAGACCGTAAGGGGAAAAGGGAAGCAACAACAAACACAAAAATACATGGTTTTTTGCGCAACTTTCCCATCTCAAGCTCTCTCGCGCGTTTCCTATTCAGCGGCTGCATAGAATTAACCCCATTCAGCAGCAATACTATTGCCACAACAAATGTAAACAAAAAAAATGCCTAGTGTACGGCCAAAAGCTGAGAAAAGAGCCATGAAGAAAAAAGGTGATATTACTGACTTTGATCATGTGTTAACAGGAAAGGAACAAAAAATTAATGACAGCGCGGAAAAGGAAGTCATGTGATCGGGCTAGTGAACTTTGTTCTTAGCTTTTTTGGGGGGGGGGGGGGGGGCGTTGAGGGGAAATTTCAATTACAGAAGTACTGTAAGACAAATTGTTTAAGTTCCTAATAACTTCATGTAGATCATAAGCTGTTTTCAAGCTGAACTGAAGAAGTGAAATTATTACAGATTGTTAACATCATTACAATTATTGTTGTAATGAATAATTGGCAAAGCTGGTAATGAAACAACTAATATAATTATTATTATTATTAAAACTGCTCATCTAAAATTTTTTTCGCCAGGGCTAATGAAAATGACATTCAGGCTAGTACATGGTAGAACTGACTTTCTTTGCGCTGTGAATGAGTTGGTAACAGAAACATTACTATCCCTTTGCATGTTGTGGCAGCGACTGCACTAAAAGTCTTCTCATTCCTTTGGAACCACATTTGTAGAAGCTGTTGAGAGGTTACAAAATATTGTACAGCAGTGCAATTTACAACAGAACTTGTGGCCCATGCTATCTGTCAGCTCGGAAGACAAGAACACCAAGCAGGACAAAGGTTTCCATGACAACAGGAAAGGCACTGAAAAGAATAGTTTAAGAAGATAGTGATTACAGTATCACTTCTACTACTAAGTCGGCCACAGCCGGGTCATTGTCCATAGAAGATGATAGACACGTCTTAGTGGGTCGCAACTCCTTGCCAAGATTTGCACGATGGCTGTTGGCTTACTGTGAGCTTATCTGCCCTTTGACAGGTCTGATCTTGTTATTCATCCTGCAGGGTGTCAAGCCACCCTCCTCACCAGCTAAAAACTGGTGGGGGAGCCCATTTAGTCACCGACTACCTGACCAGGCAGCAGGTTGTACTGGGTTACATGTAGTAGCAGAGCAGCTCTGATCTGACCTGACCTGACTACTGTATCAACTACTATTATCTAAACACAAACTTTCCGGCCTGTTCTCCATACATTTCCTTAAAGAACAGGTTGAAAGAATTATTTTGACGCATTGTTAAAGACCAAAGCATTTTCCCTTTGTTGATCATTTCGTTAATTCTCTTTAATGTTTCCTTTGATTATGTATTCATATTGTTAGGAGAATATTGATGCTGATAACTCTTACGACTTGAAGGCCAAAGCCAAATCATGTAGAACTTCCACTCACCATAAAATACTAAGAGAAATTTGCATTTTAAGGTAAAGAACTGGGAATCAGACTCAGAACCTGCTGCACAGAATGCTACACACCATACAACAATCCTGCTCCTTGACATTGAAATGGGACAGCTACATGCACATGAGTAAAAACACAGCTGTCCTCTGTTTGGTCTTGACATTTTTGTCTCCAAATTTGTTGGTATTTCAAACCTAAGCTAAGGCATTTTTTACACACTAAAACAATCACTAAATAAGGTTGACACTAGAAGACAAAAGAAATTCTATATCAGAAAAAAGGGTTTTTATTCTATAAGTTTTACAGGTACTTAAAAGCCATTTTTTTTTGTTCAGTGTTCTATTACTAAAATTCCTTGTTTTGGTTTTTGCCAAGAAATCCTTTGATTCTTTGTTTGCTTTGCAGATGAGCAATCGCCAATGTCTTGTTAGTGAAGCTGAACAACATTACATCTGATCCGAAGTGAAGTACAAAGCACTTACCTACAGAATCCAAAAACGTACCAGAACTTCTCACAATCCCACTCTTCAAGAACAAACATGGACAATGCAATGGCAGCACTGGAGTGGGCTGCTATTGCTGCTACTTGTCAAGGAAAGGTCATGAAAAATGCACATATTAAATAAATAAATAAATACGTAAAAAAAAAAAAACTTGATTTGCTCTTGCACATGACCTCTATGAATTATTGAAAATAGATGAGAAAAAAAACACACACGCAAAGTAAACAGCTATTACAGCCCAGAGACTGAGGTAAAAAATGAGTTTTCAAATCAATCTCCAGTATGGCATTAGTTAGAGATAAGAAGGATGACAAAGTTGAAATGATGATTACCCTATTCAGACAAGGCTTGGGACAGGGAATTAAACTCTACCTCCTCAACACCTACACCCCTTGAGTCAATTTTTGTGTATATTTTGTGGTTCAATTTTATCCTTGGTTTTAATTTAATTTTCTTTTGTGTTTGGGTATGGTAAATTGTACGATAATTAGTTTGAAACAAAAGAAAAGAAAATTTAAACCAAGGATAAAATTGAACCACAACCATATAATACCGCTGGCCTCTAAGAACCCCTACCCCATTATGGTCTACTTAATGACCAATTATATAGACCCCAACTTAGTGACTTTTGGGCAAATTTACTTAGCAACTTTTTCTGTATGCATTTGACTAAAAAGCCTTTTAATTACCGGTAGGTCAGTCATCATAAAATGAATTCAAACATTTTTTTTCCAATTCCTAGAGATAAAAATTTTCTGGACCCCAAGATCCCAAAAATGCGCGACCCCATTCTAGTAACTCTTTTGAAAATGTCAGTAATCCCATTATTATAGTCAATCCAGCCGTGAAAGTGTGACTCCATCTAGCGGCACATCCCCATTAGCTTATTACTTAGGAAGTACCCTCCCCGGGCCGACTTGACATTGCCCTATCCAAGTAGACTGAGATAAAAATAATTCTATCAGTTAAAAAGGATACAAAACATACTTGCTGTGCCACTGAACATAGAACAACCACCTAGGAATCCTCCAAATTCCACACCCAGAAACACCAGAGTAAGAGACAAACCAATAATCAACCTAAACAATGAAGTATTGTTGTCACAAAGTTGTAAAATTGTCCCATGAACCCTAGTTTATGGGCTTAGCTCCCACAAGTCTCCTACAGCTCAGTGGAAGAACATCTGGACTGGTAACTACAGTGTAGAAGGTCAATGTGCCTACAGGTTCAACTCCTGTTTGAGATATCCCATTGTTATTCTGATTCTCACCCCAGGTTTCTACCACCTTAACTCTTCTCACAACCTTTTGAAAAAAATTTTCCAACCCCCCCCCCCCCCCCCCGTTTCAATTTTTTGGCCTCTTTTAAAATGGATTTCTCCTAGTTATCTGCCGAGGACACTCATAATATGAGTATATTATATGGGGAGAGGGTGGGTGTGTGTTTAGGGGTAGCGTATGAATAAAAATGAAACGACACTTGGAAGAACGCAAATTCTTCTCTGAGTCAACATTCTCGAAGTGGAATATCGCCTTTAGTCTAATGTCTTCTGCCACCTAGATTAGCTTGATAGCTATTTGCGGGCACACAGAATACTGTAAAACTTTATTGTTTGTTAATAAAAAAAAATTGTTGTCTTTGTTTGTTTGTTGTAGTTAATACAGTTGAGCCTTTCTACAATGGCCACCTTAGGGACAGAAGACAGTGGCCGTTGTAGAGAGTGGCAATTGTGGAGAGGTTTAAACAAGATTCAATGTACGGACTGTCTGCAAAAAAAAGTGGCCATTGTATAGAGGTGGCGGTTGTGGAGAGGTGGCCATTAGTAGATTAGTTCAACAGTGTAACATACACTTAATTTTTTTTTACATGGATAAGTTTGCTTTCAAAACTTCCTGATGAAACTGAAAACATGAAACACATCAGCTTAAACGGAGCAAAAAAGATTTTAGAATATTGTTTTCATATACATACTCGGTATCTTTAGATGAAAATTCACTGTCTGTATACTGGAGTGGTAAGCATGCTTTCACGTTGGCATCCTACAAAAATCAACGAAAACAGTATAAGTGAAAGCTGGTAAGATTTACGCACAGCCCCCCACATTTATTTTGCATACATATAAGCTGATTGAGAAAATAATACGAAAGTGCTACCAACATGCTTTGCTTTAGACAAAGAACGGTCGGGCATCTAAGATATAGTTTCAGCTTCATTAGTATAGTAAAACAAATGTAAGAAAATGTAAATCTATGTCTGAAAGGACTGAATGAATAACGTTAAGTTCAGTTACGGAACAGCAGTACGTATGATAATTAAGCTTAACTTTTATAGCGGAGCTCCACGCGCGCGCGAAGCGCGCGTGTGGGCGGAGCCCCATAGCTAAGGAAATCTACCCATCCCAGAAAATTTGGTAATCACGTGACCGACCGACCGACCGTCCGTCCGCACCACAGGCATACCAATGTTTACTCTCACACTTTCTAGCTACTTTTGAAGCCAAGGAGAAAGCTGATTGCACATCAATGTTGTCATCAATTGACAGCTGTCAAAATAGGGTATCCGCTGACCACTATCACCTGACCGAATCGCGGGCTCAGGTGTCGACCCATCGAGGTCGAGTTTTTTTTTGAAGTTATCCGCTGACAATTTACTCGTTTTCAAATGATCGCAGGCTCACGTTTACTTTTGTTTTAAATTCATATCAAATATGTTGTGTTTATGTCAGTATCGCCCCGCACTATTACGATTTTGATTTCAAACTGACTTCAGACGCAAAAATTCAGCCAGTTTTTTTTAAATACAGGCGGGGAAGACCTTTTCTTACCATGGTCACGTGTTGGTCACGCTCCCCGTCCAATTTTTATGCTCTGATTGGTTAAAATTTGACAGGTGAGTTCATGCGTAAAATTTATGCAGCATCTTGAAAGTTGTTTACTTTGACAGCTGAAGCTGACAGAGTTTTGAGTCAACTGTGATGTTTTTAACTGTCTTTTTCCACTGGATGTACAAAATGAAATACAGCTGCTATCAAGAGTGTTCTCTTATTCATGGCTGGTTTCTTTATTGGGTTTTTGGTTGAAAAATGCGTCGCTTGTCAAAGCCGATAATCCGATTTCGGATGGCATCGTTATTGTTTTTCACCTTGCTGGATGCGTACGAGAATTATAAAGGCTCAAGCGATCCTTGTCTTACTTGATAGCTTTCAGGAGCTGCATCTCGAAATATGGTAAGCCTGAGTAATTATTGTATTTATATCTAATTTCATGAAGTCCAGCGGCGCAGTTTATGAAGCTAGTTCATGCACATTTCTATTAAGATTTGACTGAGACACTGATCTGACTTCGTATGAGGTTTGATATAAATTTTCCGAAGAATATTTAGTTATAATTTTGGCTGTAGAAAGAAAGTTTTGAACGATTTTCTTTTCGTGAGTTCATCTTTGAAAACACCAACACCGGGAAACCGGCGGCATAAACATAAACTTTAAGCTTACTAGTAAAGACTTGAGGATTCTTAGACACACTTAAATACTCATTTGTTTTCGTGAATGAAAATTGTTGTCTCTGTAAATGTTCTATCGAATTATTTTTCTTTATTGATTTTTGGTAGTCTCAAAAGTGTAATTTTCATCGCTTTGCCGTTTGTTTTCAGCCGTTCGTAAACATCGCTCGCAGGAGTAGCCAAGCGTACGTATCAAACGCTTTTTAAGATTACACATCGTTATAAAACCGTTAAGAAAAAAATAGACTCAATAAATTCTTTATCACGTTGAAGCGTAACTCTTTTAAAATTTCTTCGCAAATTTGGCGCTTGTCAAAAGGTTAGAACCGGCTAGTTGTATAGGTGATTTTGGAAATTTTTTGAACGGTTTCGCTAATTAAAAGTGCACGCGTGCCTCTATGGTCCTGAATATTGAATGAATGCAATTTGTCTTGAAAAGTTGTGAAATACTGCATTTTGTACGAGGTCTGTATGATAAAAACAGCGCCTCATAGTACTCTTTCTCCTCAGATGTGGTGTATAAAAAAAAAAAAATAAAAGATTAGTTTGCACGCACCCAGATTTATTGGCAAGAATTTGTAAACTTGTCGAACGCAAAAAATTCGGTCTGATTTGTTTTCCAAGAATTTTTTTTTGCACGCCTTATCTACGGTGATCAAGAGCCATCATTGCTCTTAAATGTGACCGAAGACTATTTTTTGGGTGTACATATAAGGCTATATCAACTCGATACAAAATTTGTTTCACTCCAAAATCACTTAGCTTTTCCCTCAAAAGTCACATGAATGTGCCCTTACGTTAACTGATTTGTGGAATACAAAATTATTGTTTGATTTAAGTTATAAGTTTATCAATGGGAGCTTCGCTTTTAGCTGTGGCTAAATATATATATTAAATGTTGCTGAAGTGTCTAGTAAAATTTTCACTAACCTTGGATAAAAATATTATGATAGTAACGACAAAATGTGCGACAAGACTTAAAAATCTTGAAACAACAAGACTCCCAAGTAACATTTTTGGACGTCTTACGGCTTACATTCTCATCTCGAGGCAAATTTTCTTTAAAAATTCTCGACGAAGTACAGTAAACAGCAAAACGCGGAAACCGCCATTTTGATTGCTGCGAGACCTCGCCTTCAAGCGATGAAACTTGTTTCCAGGCGACAAAAGCAAAAACACAGAAACATTTTGGATGTCACGTTGCGTGACATCCAAAAAAACGGCTGTGAGGGAGACTTAAAAAAAAGTTATTTGACTTTTAAAAAAAGAAGTAGTAGAAGAAACAACAACAACAACAACAGACTAGAAAGGCTTTTTATTTCGTTTGCTTTGTTTGTTTGTTTGTTTTTTTTTAGAATTAATTACTTTAATCAATCATCAATCATCATTATTACGTCAATTAATGAAATATTTAGATCATTTCTCTCTACAGCACATAATGTTTAAAGTTTTGTGTCCTTTGACCACCTGGATGAATCTCGTGGAATAGGAAACCTGTAAATGGGAAGAAGATCACGACAAGTACTCTGCACTATCCTTGTCTTCTGTTCATTAATCCACGTTTTTGAATCCCTGGGCATACATCTAACATCTGTAACATATCGTAAGTTATTTCTTTGGTACTGAAACTGTGATTGGAGAAGACTTTTCCATGATTTTCGATCTTCGGCGTCATAGCATGTCTCGAATGATTTTTTTCTCTGAGCGCATTTGCGAAATTGGCCGAATTTACAAGTGCTAGAGACGAACTATTCGTCTAGACGGATTATCCGTCAGACGAATTATATATAAATCCGAAGACGAATTTTACGAATAATTTGTCTAGAAGCTTTATAGGGAACATTGGAAAATATAGAAACCAGTTCCTCTCATGTGGAAACTTCGTGAAAAGACCGTACCAAGTCGTTTCGTCTAGATATAAATTTAGAGACGGATCATCCGTCGAATTTTCCATCTCATATTAGCACGTCTTCAAGACGTGGCAACAGACTAATCAGCCTCAGACAAATTTTGCTCCATAACTCGTCTTAGCAACGAGTTTATACTTGGACGAATTATCTGTCTCACACGGACAATTCGTCTTAGACGGATAATTCGTCTCAAGTGCAAATTGGGCCTCCCATTCTTTTTTCACTCAACCAACAAAATTAGAGCCGAATTTTGAAGTGTTGTTCTCAAGGTTTTTCTTAAGCGATCTGCACAAGTTTATCCCAAGCCCTGGTTCATTTGAATAGGAGTGAGTGATTTCATTGACAGTGCGATTACTATTGATTTTACAATGCTCATGCAGTTGTAACACACATGTAGCAGATCACGTATTCAGGTATTCTCAAGGGTTGGACCTCGGGGCGGAGCCTCACATACAAAAGTTTGTTCAACATATGCACTAAAATGGACACGATACTACTCAAACGTTCTTAATTGTATTGCTATATCATTTCAGCTGAGCCAGCAAAATGCAATTCTGACAAGGATTGCTTACAGGGGCAAGCTAAATGCATTCGAAGAGAATGTCACTGCGTCAACAATCTTGCATTTGGGGATGGAAAAACTAAATGTGAAGGTAAGTTTTATTCATCTACTCACAACAAATCGGAGGCGAAAATGTGCAGCTCACTGTCATTTTAGTACACTTCGAAAAAAAGATGAAATTTTTTTTTCTCATCAAATTCTTTTTCTCGGGCACGAAGATTGCTATCTCTGTCTTCGTAGTGGTTAAGAGGGTACAACCGGTTTCGTTACTTGTCGGATTCGCTTCGTCTCAGTTCGCAACAAACTCGCTACATATTACTTTCTGTAAACGATTGAAAATATTCCCTTGATCGCTGTAGAAAAAAATCTTTTAATACATCTCTCGTTCTTCTAAGCTTCCCCCTCCCAGGGTGAAAGTTTTGGGCTTAGCAGATAGGCAGCGAGACGAATACAGTAAAAACCCGCAACTAAGAACCTAAAAATTAAGAACCTGTTAGCCTAAAATTGGTCATTTATACCCCCTATAAACAAGAACCTATTTAGCCTAAGAAATTTAAAACAGGTTCTTACTTTCTAAAATCATACTAGTACATTACATGCACAGCTGCATTGCAAGAATCATATTTGAAGAAAAAAAGCAGATTGCCATTGTTGTAAAAATGTTTTTTCAAGAAAAATGAGTGCAAGATATGTAGACTTACAAAGCATACTAAGCAATATTTAAATCAGCACACCATTATGCATTATTTTTTCTCCAGTGTTAAGAACCCATTTTAAGAACCTAAATAGCCTAAAATTCCGTTAACTACCATTTATATAAGAACCTGTTTAGGCTAACTCCTAAAAATGTAGGTTCTTAGTTGCGGGTTTTTACTGTATGTAGGTAGCGAACTCGAACGTGGCGAATTTAACAGATCAGCGAAACCGTTGTAAAGCGTTAAGATGGTTCACATGCACAGCTCAATCCCGTCATCCCAACTCAAATTTTCCCTCAATCCCGTAAACCCGATGGTTATTTTCGACATCGTACATCCCTTGCATACTTTCAATCCCGAATCTGGACCCCATTTTACTTAAAATCCCGAAACCTGGACTTCAGATGAGGCTCATCCCGGATCCAGAAAAACCTACTGTGACCCTCTGCTCAGACCTTTGCACAGGGCGAATAGACATAATAGGAATTCGTTTTTCAGCTCTGACTTCAAAGAAAAATACGCGATCACGTGCAACGTATTTGAATCGTTTTCGCTCGCCCACATTAAAACGCTAAAACGATGGAAATACGATTAGGAATACGATAGCATCCCTTACAGAGCATGCGCAAGCTGCTCTAGTAGTATGTACAAGATCATCGCATTCGAAAATCTCCGTTTTCGTCCGTCCACACCTAAAAGAGAAGCCGGCGTTTAAAAAAGAACTCCACCCTAAGGACCTTGAAAACTGAAAACTGAGAAGACTGTTTACGTATGGAATCGACAGAAGACTGAAACGGATCCGAGAAAAATCCCCGTTTTCGAAAATACCCGGATACGTGTGGAAAGTTTATTTAGGTAAAGCCTTCCTATAACCACGGAAGCTTTTAGGTTGGACGAGCACTTTATTTTCCTTTTATGGTTTAGCATTCAATGACTTGCGATTTAAGTTACAATTCTAGTGAAGCAGTTTCGCCTCAAGAGGTTGATTTGCCTACAGGAGACCTGTCAGTGAATTAGTCTTTTATTTGACTGCCCATTAGTCCCTTGGACAGCCTCAAATTCAACTCGAAGTCTCTCTTTTTTACAGCATGGAAGACGTGTCCCTATGAAAAAGACCCCTGTACTTCAAGTGGACAAGAAGTAATGAAAAATTCTCACTGTGTGAGGAAACCAGGAAAGCTAACGTTGTCCTGTAGGTGTGATAAAGGATATTTTGGAAGACCAGTATTACCATCATGTCTCAAGGATGATGGAGGTAAAACAACCTCTCTAACGTGTTAAACCTGGTTTGATAATATTTTTTCCAGGAGCTGATCATGCAACAGCATTTTTGTGTTTGTCTGTCCATACGTTCTTTGACGCAATCATTCATTCGTTCATTCGACGATCGTTCGTCCATCGTTCGTGCGTTCGTTCGTTCATTCATTCGTTTTTCTATTCATTTCTTATCCATCCATCCATCCATCCATCCATCCATCCATCCATCCATCCATCCATCCATCCATCTATCCATCCATCTATTCGTTCGTTCGTTCGTTCATTCATTCATTCTTTTATTCGTTATTGGTTCGTTGGTTCGTTCATTTAACGCTCAAACAGCTAGCAATAATGTTGTACCTGAATTAATCAATCTGTCAAGTACTAGTCAAATAATTGCGCAGTCAACAGATGACCAAAAATAATACAAAAATCAATCAGTCATTTCACTAAATGTGTTCGTTTGTATCAAGTGTTAACTTGTTATGTCATTTGTTTGTACACCCAACAAACCGATCTCTATGTACAAAAAAAAAAACTGGCTTTATAGAGGAAACACAGTTACTGGTAAACCAGACCAGTAGTTTCCATGGTGGCCCAAACGGTTAAGAATCCAAGGCAATCTGGCCGGATTCAAACCAGTTGGCTATTCCGGATTACAATTCCAGCGCTCTAACCGCTCGGCTACTCTGCCTCACATCTATGTATTTCATCTTGTACAAAAAAAATCCTCGCTAAAGCACGATAAGACGGGCAACAAAAAAAAAAGCAACTTGTTCTGCATCACTGCTGCAAAACGACTGTTGAATAGCGATGTTGCGCGTTTTACCACCCACAAATCAAACCTGTCTTGCAACAAATTAAAAGCTTTGAACGAGGGTAATAAAAGGCGCAACATCGCTTTACAACTCGTTTTGCAGCAATGTTGCAGGCAGGACAAGTTGCATTTGTTTTGCTCCCCGTTTTACTAAAGTTTAACCTAGTTTACTTTCGTTTTGTTTGTTCTTGTCTTAACAGCCGATGCGCATGGAAGATATCCTTGCTTGACTGACAATAACTGTCCAAATTATTCCAAGTGCATTAAAAACAGGTGCACGTGCCGCTATGAGCTGATTGGAAACGGAGAAACATGCAAAGCTCGTAAGTATGCCATACTACTAGATATCTTAAATAAGAACTTTATTTTAGCACGATAAAAAGATCAGCATTGCTGGTGGGGTCGTGCATACAACGTTAACTATTACAAGAAAAATAAGGAATACTGAAAGCAAATGTACAATTAAAAATTGTTTGTAACCGATAAAAATGTTTATAACCGATGTTTATTCTATACCGGATACCTTTTGAGCATGCGCCGGCACGAAAACCATACCGGACAGTCTGAACCGGACAGGGCTTCTGTTCACAAATAACAAAGGTGATTTCGGCGCGATTTCGGTAACGGAGCGAAGCTGCGCCGCGCCTAGCCTTAAGGTGGAGAATCACACTAGCTTCTGTACCATACTTTGGTGTAGGGTTAACAGGTATTCGGACCGTTGGGGAAGTGTACAAGTAGGAGCGGGGACCGGAATCTACTGAGACGAAGTAAATAATCAGGAGCGAGGACTGGGATTTAGTTCACCAAACCCTTCTCTGCCAACCGCTCCGCACGATGTTCATTGTTTGTCAACCGACTTGTCCCAGTTCCGTGCCGTTGCTCTTCATGAAAGCAATTGAAAAAGTGAGGAAGGATGGCCGGGCGAGGGGTAGACGGAGGGGTGGGGAGAAAAAGGAAAGTTTGTATGTCAGCACCACGAAAAGATATCGGGGATAGTGTGAACATACCGTAAAATTCCGAAAATAAGCCCCTCCAGGTATAAGCCCTTCCAAATATAAGCCCCCCAAACTCGTAACGCAAAAAACCCTCTGTTAAATAGCCCCTCCAAATATAAGCCCCCCGGGTGCTTGTACTTGGAAATTGCCCACAAATACAAAGTAAAACAAAGCAAAAACGGTAAATTTCCTTCCAACTATAAGGCTAGCCGAATCGATTTCCAAACGCAAATTTCCCTTTATAGATAAGCCCCTCTGAACTGGAATATAAGCCTCTCCAAAAATAAGCCCCTCAAAAAGGGCCTTTGAAAAATATAAGCCCCGGGGTCATTTTCGGAATTTTACGGTACATACTTAAACTGGCAAGCATGTTAAAAATGATAATGTAGATGGCAATGAATCACTTTCAGTTTGTTATATATCTGAATTGTATAGCGCCACCTATGTCCTGTACCAAAGACGATGATTGCCATGCTGATAAAGGAAAATGCGTTGCGGGAATGTGTTACTGTGATGGATTCTATGTTGGAAATGGCGTGCAGTGTAGAGGTGAGAACTGAATAGAATCTTTACTTTCACAAGTTCAAAATTAAGACCAAAGGAAGAGTTAAAATGTTGGCATCTATTGATTTAGCTTGATTTGGGTAAGATGTTAACTTGCTTACTTTCTTTTGCTTTCATAACAGACGCCAAGCGTTGCCCGAAGGATGTCAAATGTGGAGCTCACTCGACCTGTATGGTAGATCCCCTGTTTCCAAAAACTCCGACCTGTAAGTGTGACGCGGGATACAGAAAAAACACGAACGGAAAATGCGTAGGTAAGTTGATAGAAGAAAAAGACTGGTGGGAGAGGTAGCCTGCAGTGCAGGCGTTTTCTTTGGGCGCGCAATTTGCTCGCGAAAACGCCATGTTGAAACTTACCGAAGAGAGGAGGAGATGGAAATCCAATCGAGGGTCCCTTCCCCCCCCCCCCACCCCACCCCTATCATACCTATCATACCGCTCACTACCCCTCTTTTGCCCTGCGTTTCACATGAACAAAATAAGAGACTGCTTGGGAGGGTGCCTTGCTAGACTGAAAGGGTTTAGCACCACAAGATAGGTTTACACGTGAGGATCTTTTGTAAAAATATTATGTGCTCATTTTAATTAACTTGGGTAAGAGAACAATCTTACCCCACCCTCCCCCTACCAGTTCTTCCTGGACAATGCATCACGATTTTAACCCTTGACCTTGAACGTTTTTGATCAGAATGCATAAATAACACACACTGCAATCTCGTGAAAGAAACTTGCTATAAGGGAATTTGCAAGTGCAAAGATGAGCTGATAAAGAACGAGAAAACATGCAAACCAGGTAAGAACTTTTCCCGTATCATTGTTTTATTATTGGTAAGGGTTTTTGGCTATGATCATAAAGACCCTTTTCTTTTATTAGTCTCTTTCGGGAACAAGGGGAAAAAGGAAAAAACAACAACAACAACAACAACATCTGAAACTGAAACTGATTTACACGGTTGTTGTGCTTCTGACTTGAATATAGCCCGCGAGCAAGCTGGGGATATCGTGAAATCGCTCGCTCGCATGTTCTCACGCGGCTCACTCGGTTCGCTCAGATCACCATTCGAAATGAAGAGCTTGTCAACAGGCTAACGTGAATCATTAGAGCGGGACACATGTATCGTTGAGAACCATATAATCAAAGAATTCCTCAGTTACTAACTACCGGCTGTATACTGTCAGTGTCAGCTGGTTTTAATATTAACAACGCTTATATATGTAATAATTACAGCTCCCTTACACGGATGCAAGAAAGACATGGACTGTGATTCTCGGGCAAAATGCAATGACGGTAAATGCATCTGTCAAGGAAATACAACAGGAAATGGAAAGTTCTGTAGAGGTAATTCACCATGGAAAGATTGGGTTCTAGCTTTTAGTGGTACTTACTACAACATATTACTGAGTTCATGTACCTGGTCACCAGCGTTACTGAGTTATGATTGGTCATTAGTACTTCCGTCCGACAGCTATCAAACGGGCATGCGCATGCTGGCTCAACATTGTTACCTAAACTTTTCCAGAAATCTCAACTCAAGGGCGCTGTTTGCACTAATGCGTTTTCAAAAGTGTGCGTTTTCTTTGTCATCTAAAACGCATCGATCGATTCTCGCCCACACTACCGTTTGATGCGTTTTCGACAATCCACAAAAAAACGTTCGAAAATGATAAAACTGCAAGCTGTGACGTACGTTGAACTTTATGCGCATGCTACAAACACACGCGCCAGCGATATTTGTGGTCATCGTTTTCGTTTTGTTTTGTGGCGGTTTCGACCGTCTACGCTGATGCGATTTGTATGCGTTTTCGTTTTGATCCACTCTCAAGGGCGTTTTTCAAATCGATGCGTTTTCGATGAAAACGCTCTGCGTATTAGTGTGGACGAAAGGCTTAAACGCACTGAAATGTATTAGCCTGCGAAAAAAACCGTCTCAGCGGCGAAGAGCGAGGAGAAACGGCTGTTTTGCAGGCTAAATTGTATTCGTTTAAGAGAGAATAAAGCTCAAGAGCTTTATCCTCCGTTGATGCGTTTTCAAACGAAAACGCATTAGTGTGCACCGGGCCTAAAAGCTTTCGTTCTCCATTTGTCACCCTTTTCCTGTGAATAAGGACTAATAGTTCGATAAAGAAACACATAACACAGTGCGATCATGAGAATAACACCCCTCTCCCCTACTTAAAAGCCTAAAAAATTGTTTTAAAATTTCAGAGACACTTGCATGTCCTCAAGGATTTCAGTGTGGCATTCGTGGTACATGCATTGTTGATCCTCTGCTTCCAAAAACTGATCCTAAGTGCAGATGCGAGACAGGTTACAGCTACATGAAAGATGGAAAGTGTGTTGGTAAGTTTGAACGTTTTTATGTAACTCTTATTCCCTCCCATGCAAAAACGCTCCCGGGCTGTTACGATTTTAACCTAAATTGTCTCAGCAGATCACGAATTCAGTAACGTCATTGACCTTCTCTCTAAAGAGATTCTTCTGTATTTAAGTCGCTATCCCGACCGACCTATTTTTATCTCATTTTTCAATACCACTAGCTTCCTTATTGCCTTAAAATGCATCTCTCTCCATCTCTCAACACTTTTTAAGAAGGGTACGGCTCGTAACCTTAAATTCCTCTCCAATTAATTAGGGTGTGGGGACTTGTATTTTGGTAAAAACAGGTAACGTCAGGCTTACTATAATTTTTGGTCAACTAATTTGTCTCTGATTATTCAACAGAGTGTCTCAGTGATAAGAATTGTCCAAAATATTCCACTTGTGATCGTGCACGTGGACTCTGCAAGTGCAAAGATGAGCTAATAAAACAAGGAAAATCTTGCAAGCCAGGTTAGGAAGAATAGGTTTTGTTTTACGTCATCATAACTTATAATATTAGACAGGGGAAGCGAAAAGTAAACAATTTTCGTCGACCATGTTAATTTTCATCTCTTTTGCACTCGAACAGTTTCACATTTGGTTTGTCCCAGGATGCAAACTTTCTTTTTTCTCCCCGCCCCTCTCTCTACCCCTCGCCCGGCCCTCCTCCCCCCCCCCCCCCCCTCCACTTTTTCAATTGCTTTCACAATGGAGGCCAAGATCAATGTACCTCTACGTCGCACTTTCGTTAAAAACGCCTACTCCAGAAGCTACTTCTAGATATTAAAAACACCAATCGATATACTATAAACTCGCGTGCATGGGATCGAGCTGAGAACGTGCTTGAAGCCGCAAGGGGTAATGGGAAGGCACAAGAGGTAACTATCACCCCTCACGTTCCACTACCACGCGAACAATGAAGTCGACTGGGGACAATCAATCAATCAATCAATCCATTAAATTTTTAACCACGTAACACCTAGGAGCTCATACGTGCTCGTAAACATGTACGTGTAAAAAGAATAAATGTAAAAGAATATATTCAATCAATAAAACCCAATCAAGTAATAACGAGCAATGTAAAGTAATGCGCTAAAAGTGATATTTACAGGTGTTATTTACAGTTAAAATTTAAACGCTTTTAGACATGAAGGCTTCAAGAGATCGCTTAAGTTAAACTTCTAATATTTTTGGATTCTCTAATCACTGGCGTTAAACTATTCCACAGTTTTTCTAGCTAAAAAAGTAAAATATTTATGCATAAATTCTAGATAAGTTAGCGAGGAGTTAACTTTTCGACAACAGTAGACAATCATCTATCCCAGCCCTTATTTAATCTATTCTTCCGTAGCCGACCGATTTATTAGGCAATGACTAGACAATAGCTACCCCGTCCTATGGCATAATTAAAAATAAAATAAGTTTTTATTACTTTCCAAGCACCATTTCATCTGTGCGATGAAGAGCACAAATGCCACGAGCAAGCAGAATGCTTTTATGGAAAATGTTACTGCCACGGAAACCTTACTGGGAATGGAAGATTCTGCAGAGGTAGGGATATTAAAAATCCTCAAATGATTTACGACCGATGGAATTCCTAGATTTGCTTAACTCTGTGGGCTGATAGTAAACTAAGACACCATTGTTTGTTCAGAGAGCCATATAGGATATTTCCCTTAACACATACATGTGCAGCCACCACACCAAGAGAGAAACCTTGTGAAATGGGCGGGGTCCGCGGGAATGTTCGTCCTTTTATCTAGGGGTGTAAACTGCTGATTTTGTTATCAAGTAAGGTGTTCAAGAGGCAACGCCAACTTTATTTTCCATACAGGTACTGTTAAGGAATGTCCGTGAAGAAATAGCAAAGGCAGAAACCAGCTGGAAAGAATAAAAACGTTCCTGCCTTATGCTCTTGGAAAAAAAAAACCCACAACAAGTCTTTTTATTCATAATTTCCCAAACGCAGATTTGAACGCCGATGGAAACGTCTGTATTTCTCTCTGAAATATCCAACCAGTTATTTGCTTGTATATAAATTTATGATCTCAAAATATTAACTACTATAAGATGTTATTGCACGAAATATTGTCAGCATTATTGTCGTCCTTGCTTCTTGTTGAATAAAACAATCGCTTTAATTTTTCTACAGATTCTCTACAATGCCCCACCGATTATCAGTGCGGTAACAATTCTATCTGTGTTGTCGATCCTCTGTTTCCTAAAACTCCAGTTTGCAAATGTTTGAAGGGCTATAAAATGTCTTCTGAAGGAAAATGTGAAGGTATGTTATAATTAACCATGACAAAATGGATAGATCTTCTAGCTTGTTCGAGACCTTCTCCCTCACCGTTACACTGATTTATTTTTATAGTTTGTTGAGCAAGTAAATTTGTCTCTGCGATCTAAAATGACCAAACTGAGATATATTTTTGTCCACTAAGGAGACTGCAACCACGGTTTTATATTAACTAAAGGCTGTGCCTGTTCCAGGATTTCAGATGGTAGAGCGTGGAGTTTAGACGGAGGGGCGAGTTAAGTCGTATGCGGGGAAAACCCGGGAAAAAACAAGGGGAAAGCTGAGATAGAAATACAGAAATTAGCATGGGACGCGGTAAAAACTCATGACAGCGGGCTCCTGTGATAGATAACTTCGACGGGTATTAAACCTAGATGGAACGGAACGGAAGAGTAATACCCCTGGTTCCTTTAAAATTTTGTGGAGTTAATATTAAACTCAACTGAATTTCTTTTTAATTCTACAGAAATAAGCGAATGTTTCAAGAAAGGACTGTTGTGCCCGAATAAGACTACGTGTACTAAAACTGGAAATGAATCATACGACTGCGTCTGCAATAAGGGCTTTCATATGGTCCACGGTCTAAACTACACTTGTGAAGGTGAGACATTCACTATAATGGCCTATACGGGGAGGCTCCCCACGAAAGGGGTACCTTTTTCAGGCTTTGGGTCAGTATCAAAGGATAGGGAATTCACGAGTTGAAGTATATGGCATGGATGGGTAGGATAATCTATGGTAAGGGGAAAAAGACGGTAAGGGGTAAGTGTTGAGACCTCGGGCGGGAGCCTCTCCGTGTAAAACTTTGTTAAGCACCTTCCCCTCCGGGGAATACCGAGAGAAAACGACTGGGCAAAAATGTCGAACACAAGCTGCTGAAAGTTGCCGTTCAGTGAGTAGCTAGACGTAGAATTACGTAAATCGAAACCGCGATCACGGGTTTTAGTCCAATCATTTTGTGTTTCTCTTTGCCAATCATTTTCGATTAGGCTAAAAATAAACACTCTAAAGTTCCAAAAGATTCGAGCGTGGGAACATTGCAAATTTAACCTCATTTATTTATTTATTTTTATTATTTCCTCAAAATGACTGGACTATTTGAATGTTTCGCTCGTATATGTTATGATTAGGATGTGTCAATTGTTATACACAGACATTGATGAATGCAAGCATGCTAACACTTGCTTGGCCAATTCCCAGTGTAAAAACACAGAAGGCAGCTATGACTGTATTTGCAAAACTGGATTTAAAAAAAGCAAGACCGGCAAATGCGTTGGTAAGTATCCCACTGTGTTCTCGTTGATGCTGTGCTGTCACGTTGGGGTGTTCAATGACTGACAGATTGGCTGAACGTAAATGGGGAACGCTTTTTCTTGTGCGAGGAGTGAGGAGGGCGAGACACAGAGGCGTGACACATGCCTTCACTCGTGGCGCGTGTCTAGCGCTCCACGCCCGCTTCGTACTTCGTTCGTTTGAAAAAACGCGCGAAAAAAGGAATAGTGCCTGTTCTGCAGGCTGGTACCCAGCTTCCCCAGGAATCGTTAGGCATTGCAAAGCCGAATGAGGCCGACACTGTGCGGTGTCAACCTCGTTCCCACGGAGTGTAAAGAGAGTAGAAACGCGGGAAAGAGTTGAGTATAGTGACTAATTTTAAGGAAAATAAGAAAGAAGAAATCGGAATGAGTGAGCAGTGGGGGCTTGTCTCCTGGATTCGGTTTAACCACAACCCTGACGTTAATTGTAAACAAAAAAGATTACATCGTCCCATAGACGTAACCGCTATGGAAGAGCTAACAAAACGACGCAGATTTCTTCATGACAATAGTGGCTCTACAGCTTAAAGACTTAATACCATGGAGAAGAGTATCTGGCGGCCATGCACGTCCGCATTGCTCTGTATTGCCCTAAAATCAACCCCAGTCAAACAGGAAAAAAACAGCAACAACTA
Source organism: Porites lutea (assembly GCF_958299795.1). Classification (NCBI taxonomy): domain Eukaryota; kingdom Metazoa; phylum Cnidaria; class Anthozoa; order Scleractinia; family Poritidae; genus Porites; species Porites lutea. The sequence continues at coordinate 1,803,355 of NC_133201.1, forward strand.
CAAAACAAACTACAAAGTAGTAAAAACTATGGAATTAGAATGTCGTCTGAGCGAATGATGTCACTCAAATATTTCAGAAAATTGCAATTGTACAAGTCACGCAGATTGCCATCACGGAAAGTGCCAATGTGCTAAAGGATACGAAATGAATGAAGAAGGGCATTGTGTACAACGTAAGTAAAAACTAATATATTATTACAGCTGTTTCGGATCTGAACACGCGACCTGCAATGTCAAAAGCGTCTTTACATTTTGGGTTTTTCTGCGACGTCAAGCAAAATTTAGAGCCGGCCTCGGCGCCTATAAGTTTTTGCGTTCTGCGTCTTGCCGATCGGGACTATTTGTACTTTGATGTTTAACGGTGTAATGTAAACTTTACATATTTTTGCTTTCAAATTTTTTTAACCTTCTTAATGAAACAAGCAAGTTTAGATTCCGAAGGTGAAGACGACTGCGGAATAGTTCTATAGAGCTTCCATATCCAGAAGAAACACAGACATGGGAGGGTGAAAACGAATCGGTACGTTCCCGCCAACATTTAGTTTTGCAGCTTCTTCTCGTTATTACCGCCTTTATTTGAGAAACAAGGATTGGGTGCTATGGTAACGGTTTGATTGAGGTCGAAGAAAAACCCAAATCCTAAAACGTTTTTGACGTAACATCTTAATGATATCAAGCGTGGAATCATTGTGTTAACGTTGTATCAATTTAAGTTTCTAGGAATCTGCCCACCTACCCCTCCCCTAACCCAACATTTTGCCCTAAGTGAGACGCAAATGTTAACGTTGAGTTAAGGGAGGGGTGGGTGGGCAGTTTCCCAGAAACCTAAATTAATCATTAACGTTTGTCCTTTTTGTCACAGTTTCAGGTCCTCGGACAAGTCATCAAAGGCAACCAGGACAGTGGGAAGTGGGAACTAATTTATCTCCATCCTCTTGTGTGACAAGTCACGTGATCGTTCTTATTATGCCTCTACTTTGTTACCAAGTCTTTGCGCTATGACTAGGCAGCCCCGCCTTCTTATCGCTGTGAGACACAACCAAAGGATGCCTATGAAACTATTTTTTTGTGTGCATATAACCTTGAACTGATGCAAGATTTCCACAAATTCCTTTTAGGGGCCGATGGCTCTAACGAAACAAACTCTCGTGTGGATGTTTAACACATTTAATGCAATCGTGAATGAAACTCTAATTAGTGATAATTGCTCATTCGATTACTGGTATCTTTGATGAATGTTAAAAAAATATACTTCTTTTCTTTACATGAAGTTTTGCGGACACCCAAAGAACCACAACTACAAAACAAGCGGACAAACCCACGGCTGTTAATTTCGGAAAACAATGATCAGTTTACTGCAGATGGGGAAATTAAATAAAAGACCACAATTTGTTATCATAAAACGCGTTTTGTGTTTATTATCTGTGGTCAGATATTGTCTTATTATTGTTAAGAGCCCTCTGTGCATCTTTCAGGAGTACTTTTGAACAGTTCAGCATAAACTTGATTTCTTCATCTGTAGGGTTAGCGTGTGCTCTCCATCTAACAAGCCCGTTACAATCGACTAACAATGCGTGTCCAACAATTGTGTTCTCCAGAAATTTTTCTTTGATTGGTTTTGTGTTACCAGTAAAGCAAAGAAAGGTATCCTAAAAATACAATATAACAACTGTCATTTAATAACTCGAGAACGCCCGAAATTCCCCCCGAAACCGCCCATGTTAAACAAAACCTTTCTACCGATTTTAAAAAGGCTTGATAGCCCATGCGCATTTAACAACATACCCTCGTGACGAATTTTTAAAAAATATAGGCTATAATTTTCATGGTCACTATGATGATCACTGCTGGGCTTCATATGGCGTTTCATCGTGTTCATAGCGCGTTTTTGCTGTACACTGATCCTTATACAGGCAGATGTTTACAAAGCAATCAAGTTTTTGTGTCACTCAGCTTATAAATTATGTATACTGGCGGAGTGCTGTGTTAAGGCACATTTGCGCGCAGTTTTCAAGTAAATCATTTTCATGCAAGATCACCGAAGGCGCCGTGCCCCTTGTGGCTGTAAGAACCACCATGTAAACCACAACGTAGCTCTTCGCTTCTGAAAGAAGTTTATAAAGATTATACACGTTTAAATCATATACACTCTGTCAACTTACATGTCTCTCTGACGCTCTTTGTTTCCTTAAATTCTTTTCAAGAAATCTACTAAATGGTTTGAAGAACAGTCCGTCCACGACGTTTATCTGCAAACAATTAAAAATAACACAATCAGAGCAAGGGGAAATCCTTGCCTTGCTTTTCCTTATACTAGAGGTGAGGAGCAAGGGCGGTACAGTAGTGAGAGCACTAGCCTCCTAAATGTACCCATGTGGCCCAGGGTTCAAATCCCAGCATCAACCCCATAAAATTAATGTGGGTTGATTTTGTTTTTTCTTTCCTTGCTCCGAGTGGTTTTTCTCCTCTAGCAGGTACTCTGGTTTTCCCCTCTCGTCAAAAACCAACATTTCCAAATTCCAACTCGACCAGGAATCAGGTACACGAAGAACCGCCAAGTAGAAGAGCTACCTCTAAATCTTTATTTCTCTGTTTATCTGTGATTTTACACTTTCAGACAGTTTCTTCAACCTACTGCGGTCAACTCCCGCCTTATGGACACTTCATTATTGCACACACAAAGATGATAGTGATAGCAGCTAAATCCCCGGCAAAAGTAATTTACAGACATTTTTCTTCCACTATTTTGTGTGTCACTAACTCATGTCCTAAGGATATCCTCAATCATGAAAGTTGACCTTATATCATACTTTTGATAAAATTACTGTCATTTTGTGCAGTAAATGCTAAAAAAGTAATAGCTGATCGTTCTTCCTGCACATTCAAGTTTACACAAGCCCCACAGGATTGAATATTGCATCAGTTTTTAGCCTTCATTTACACCAGGGTTTGAATCCCAGTCAAGCCAAAATTTGATGTGATGTCCTTTTTATTGCATTGCTGTCAAAATATAAAACTTGTCACTCACACATGAACAAGTACCTCATAATGTTGGGCGAGAGGTTCTTCATGAAATTTTTCCACAAATGGAAGTCTATACTTATCACACATAGCCTGAAAACATAAAGGAATATTTAGTCAAATTTGCTAATCCTGCTGAGGTTTAAAAAACAATCCCTCTAATTTGCATAAGAAAACAACAAACTGACGGATTCTGGTAGTTGATGTAAAATGACATGTATCATCGTGAAATTTTCCTATTGTGAGATAAATGTCCAAACGTCTAAACAGATCTTGAAACAGGATAGTGTTCATCTGGTGTTATGGTTAATCCATTTCTCAATTTTCTTGGAACTGAGCCCTGATCAGTTTGCATGTTAAGCAGTCCTGATGTATCATAGTGTGTCATCAAAAAAATGTTCTTATTCAGAAAAAATCTCTAGCGAAGAACAACTTGTATCATCCAATTACTGTAAAATTCTGAAAATAAGCCCCTCCTTATATAAGCCCCCCAAACTCATAACGCAAAAAACCCTCCGTTAAAAAGCCCCTACAAATATAAGCCCCCCGAGGGCTTGTACAAGGAAAATTGCCCTCAAATACAAAATAAAACAAAGTAGAAATGGTAAATTTCCTTCCAACTATAAGGCTAGCCCAATCGATTTTGAAACGCAAATTTTCCTCCATAGAAAAGCCCCTTCGAATGTAAGCCCTTCCAAAAATAAGCCCCTCAAAAAGGGCCTTTGAAAAATATAAGCCCTGGGGCTTATTTTCAGAATTTTACGGTAATGTAAGTTGCCACGACAACACCCTCTATTAGAAAAATAGTGACAATTTCTTTACTTTGCCTATATAAATAGATTAGGTTAATGCACCACTGCTGCCAAAACTGTAAATAACAATGTAATGGGAAACCTTGATTACGAAGTACAGTGCATTTCATAGCACATCAGCCATACCTCACCGAATGCTCGGAACCAGAACAACACCAAGGTAACCTTGCCATGAAAAACTTTCTGCAAATCAACTTCTTTCTTTGCTAAGTTTCTAGCTTTAAGTTCAGGAAAAGGAGATGAATCCTGTAATGAAATAAAGTGAAAACAGAAACATTAATGACTTATGCAGCCAACTTAATTTTACATTTTTGTTGACCCAAGAGTGATCAACATCAATTTTCTCCCAAAATATCACTGCACCATTAAGTAAAAAGGTGACGAGAATTACTAAAAATTCTCCCCCAAAATAGAAACACATTCTCTTGATCTTTTATTAAATTCTTAATAAGTCTTTAAGAAAATGTATAGAGATCAGTCTGGGAATTTGTATGTGCATATTGGGGCCTAAAGTGTCAAGTATGTTACAGCACCAGTTCATTATGATCACTTCCATGGTCAATCATCTTACCTTAGGTTCACTGGGTGTTCCAAGAGCAAAGAATCTTTTGCCACCATCCTTCCGAAATTCTTAACAAAGAAATATAGCTCATTGAATCTAATGCATTTCACAAGAAAGTAGTTTATTTAGGTCAAAAAAGTATGGTGGGACCACATTAAATTGAAATAAACCAAATGATGTCTAATTTTCTGGCTTACCACGGAGATCAGCAAAGTATCCTTTTGTAATCTCTTTGACTCTGCATAAAATAAAATTGACTTCTTATCTACTTGCATTACATGTACAAAATTTGAAGCTAAATGCCAGCTTTTGAGGCTTTACTTGGTGGCCAATAGGACATTTCGGAGTTACCCTAAGCCGCTATTTCAAAGGGAGGCCAAGATTGTGCAAAGTCATTGTAATGAAAATGATTTTTTTATTCTCCAGCAAATGAACTCATTAACACAAGAAAGGTTTTGTACTTACCCTTGTTTTCAAAGTGAGGGTTTTTAAGCAAATGCCCGCAGTAACCGTTGGGTTGGAGGGGGGGGGGGGGGGGGGCTGGCTGGTTGCAGCTGGAATTGACTAATGCATTAACAAACAATGAAAGTTTATTCTATAACTGCTTATCGAATTTCTTTTTAAAATAACCATCAACTTTAGGATCAAAATTTAGCGGGTGGCTGAAAGTCTAAGTGCAATATCATGAATTCATGTACCAACCCCTACCCACTAAACCCCCGATAGTATACCAGTAAGGACTAATGCGCATGGTTGGTGCCTCTTTGTATTCTATTAGAACTTCTTCCGATGTAATAAAGGGTAATCAATCAACGGTTCACTCAGTCTTAATGGCAATATCGACAATACCATATTAACCCACTGATATGCTCAGTTTTTCAATGTTCAACTTAACTTACATTTCCTTCCTCTCTTCCTTTCGACGAATTTTCTTGTCTATCTTTTCATTTCCCGCTGCAGCTGCCTTCGTAACAAGGCTTCTTTGCACGAGACTTACAAGAAAATATGACTTATCCAAGTGCAGAGATCTCCTCCACAAGACCGCCATTTTGAAAACTGCTGCCAAATTCACAATGTATTTTATGTAACTCTTCCTCAAATGTCGCGTAAGCTGGTGCCCAGTATTTTGAGCCCGCCCTGTGCTGTTCGGGTTGCATCTTATCTTAGAGCGAATTCGTTACTTCACCCTTCAGCTAATTAAGGTAAGGAAAACTACCGTCAATGAACTATCGTATGTTAGAAGGATCACTTATAGAGTACTGGGCAGGATTCGCGCACTTCGTTGCATTGTTTTTTCCCAACCTTCAGCTGTAAAATGTGGAGAACACATGACTTGGCACATCCCCCTAGTTTTACCGATCATACTTGCATCCCATAATCGGTAATAATATTGGCGGTTATTTTCTTGGAGAAGATCGAAAGTTTTTTTCTCCGCTGGGAACTGGGCATGAACTCCATTTTCATGCAAGTCTTTGTATTGTATTGTATTGATCACCATCATCAAGGCCACTAGCTGTGTTCCGGGAAGGGTACTTCCTACTCAGTCTAGTCTGTGTAGTGGTGATAGGCTAATGGGGATGTGCCGCTGGATGGAGTCGCATTTTTATGACTGGATTGACCATAATGGGGTTACTTTTTCAAAAGAGTTACTAGAATGGGGTAGCACATTTTCAGGATTTTGGTGTTAATGGAAGCATTTTGGCATCTTATGATCTAGGAAAATTTCAATCAGCACATCAATATTACTTAGACTACATTGTCACCAGCTTAGTCCCTGGCATCCTTGGCTCGGTCAAACCTGGACTCTACTCTTGCTTTGATGTCATTGAGAGAGACTCTCCAAGAACACCCTTTCTCCACCCTTTCCCAGACTTCACGCAGGCAATGAGGCAATTTGGAGAGAATGCTTAGGGACTGGGCTGCTTAGTCACCAGTAATATTGTAAAGCAAAAACCGAATTTACCCAGTTTCAGAAGTTATATAATATCAGTGTTGCAAATAATATTCAGATTTTATTGCCAATCTTTGTTACAGATTCTGAAAGGTGAAAGTCTTGGTAGTCCAAACTTCCACATCTGTGTCTGTCAGGGCAGGCTCTTTTTCCCGTCGAGCCACCCAAGGCTCTAGCATACATATAACTGGAACATTTAGTTTGTTATCTAACCGAAACAACACAGATGTCATTTAAATGTAATTACTGTGGTAAGTGTTTTGGCGAGGAAGTTCATCTACGAGAACATCAAAAAATATGCGTCACCACAAAAACACAAAAGCCTTATAAATGTGACCAGTGTGACAAATGTTATGGACAAGTAGGGCATCTGAACAGACATATATTGACACACAAAAAGGAGAAGTCTTTTATATGTGATCAGTGTTGCAAATCCTTTAGTGATCGTGATCAGTTGAAAAGACATATGCGTAGCCATAGTGATGACAAGCCATATAAGTGTGACGAGTGTGGCAAGTGTTATAAGCAAGCAGCACATCTTAATTACCATAAAATATCTCACAATCGAATTCAAAAGACACTCCATAAATGCAATGTATGCGAAAAATGTTTTGGCACAAGTGGAGCTTTAAAAAATCACAAAAGAATACACAGTGGAGAAAAACCCTATGAATGTGATCATTGTGGAAGATGTTTCAGCGAGGTGGGGACTCTCGGACGGCATAAAAGAACACATAGTGGAGAAAAGCCCCACAAATGCAGCCAGTGTGGTAAGGGGTACACTCGCCGAGACACTTTAAAGCAACATAAATGTAGAGGATCTCAGATGGAAGAGATAGCCCTTGAAGAGACTAATCCTGCCCGGTGTGTAGCAAGCACTGTCTTAGCCTGTCCTATTCTTCATCACAAAAGTATATTCACAGGTTACACAGATAGCAAAATAAAGATTGAGCAGCAAGACGGTCTATTGAGTCTCAGTGAGGTGGTAGGGCATATAAAACAGGAATGCACTGGGAAGGAGTATTTAATACAGGAATGCATAAAACAGGAATGCGAAAATTAAGAAGCATAAATCAGAAATGAGTGAAAAATAATACCTGGTAGGTAGTAAAATGCTCATGATTATTTTTATTTGCCTTTGTTTGCTCAGTTTTGATCTATAAAAGCAGTAATTTTCTTGTTATTCTCTTCTTGTTTTTTAGGGTGCTGGATTATTAATAAAAAGTAGGGTGAAATGGACAGCAGTGGTTGATGTGTGCCACAAGGTTTTATATTAGAGACAGTGCCATGTGACCATGGCAACATAATTGAATGCTGTTAGCTGTATGTTATCTGTTGCAATTCAAAGCCAGTTATTTTTCTCCATTACATGTTGAAGTAATTTCCCTATTGATCTGGCCCCAGTGCTTCAAAAGTTGGATGCCCTATCCACCGGATAAATCACTGTCCAACGGATAAGTGTTAGGGAAACCAATTGCGGTATCCAGTGGATAGTCATTTATCCAATGGATAACGCTATCCGCCTTTTGAACAACTGGGGCCTGGTGTGAAATCGCTTTTATTAGTAACAACCATTTTCTGAACATGTTATCCTGGGTTTGACACCCTTTTCATGTTAATTTTTGCACAGCTTTGATTCATTGTTTCTTTTTAATGTGTAGCCTAGCTCTTTTGTGATTGGTTTGGTTTGATATTAAATTGACAGCCAAATGAAAATGTCGTTGTGAAATTGTTTCACAAATACAAGATTACTGGATTAAGATTCTTTATTTTTATTTGACTTAATAAAATTGTAACAAATAAAATTAAGGCGCTCAATTGAATCACGTCATCATTACGATGACGTGAATCAATTGAGCATCCAAAAGTAACATTTTGTTTGAGAACATATGGAGCATGAATAAAAATAATTTATAGAGACAGTTTTTCCTATAGATAGAGAAAAGTGTTGTCGAGTGCAAAAAGCAGGGCGATTTGTAAGGTGAAAAAATACCTTGGCGTAAAATGCGCCTAAATGCCGAAGACGTCTCTCGCAACGCTCGTATTAAACTGCGTTATCAGAAGAGTTTACTTTGCTGTTCAGAGTACGCGCGCGCAATTAACGACTAATTTTGTCAGTTATCTGAGGAAAACAAACGCAATTACAAGAGCGGCAGTGGAAGAAATCTTCAAAATGTAGAAGCCTTCTTTAAGAATTTAATTATTCAAGGTATCCTTGAAAATGCTTCCTCTTTCCCGTCGGATTCTTGCTTTGTTGCTGATTTGGTTTTTCATTCGAACATCACTGGGGAAAAGTCAAACCAATGATCGTAAGTATTTGTTACTTTTTTCATGGTGTGTAAAAGTGAGTTAACCCCTTAAATTTGTTGACTGTTGAGAAACTTCTGACCACGCGTCCACGCTCATAGAAATCAACTTGAAATTGAAGTATTTTTGCTGGTTTTCGCGCTCTTTCATTTTTCATGTCATTCAGATTCCTTTTTATTGCCTCTTTAAAAACAGAACAAAAACAAAAACATGTCAGGCTGCTCAGATTTTGAGAAAGATTTCATTATATGGGACATAAGCTTTTCGAAGGAAACTAAGGCACCTTGAGCAACTTAACCACTGTTTCGACCCGAGTAACCTATTCCGGAATCCGAGAAATTTTTGCTTGTGGCATCCTGAATTCCAAACTAAAAATCATGGAATTCGGAATTTATTTCAAGGAGTACAGAATCCCGCGTAGGATTGGAATCTGGAATCCAAGTCAGTTCTACTGGCACAGAATCCACAGCGTAGAATCCAGAATCCATGACTACCTTGATCCGTTTATCAGTCTGAGTAATAACATCATCTTCGGGCCAGTCTCCCAACAGTGAATTTAACTCTTCACACCCTACTAGTACCAAGCATCTTTTTCATTCATAACAGTTTGAAATATGAATAAAATTTCATGGAGATGTCGGATTAGAAGCAAATTTAGAAGTGTTTTTTTCTTGTAAACTCTCTGTTATTCGGGTTGTAGTTGTCCCATTTTTCAATCAGCTGATTTTACTCTGAAAAGCTTTCCATGGTTCATTGTTTGCAGATTTGCACAAACGTATCTCTTATGATGACTCTATCCGCAAAGACTGCTGGGACAAGGAAGTAACCTTTCAGCGAAAGATGGAGGAGTTAGATAACAAGATAAGAACAGGTGGAATAGAAGCAATCTCGGCGAAAATTGCAAAGTCGATGATGCTCGTAGCAGCGAAGGCAGCTGCTGACGCAAAATGCAGAAGTAAGAAGTGCGATTATTTTCGCCATTTTTAGGAGACAGCATGGCTTTGTGGTCAGCGTGTCGGACCCATAATCAGACGGTTCCACGTTAGGGGCCAGCTCTAACGGGCCACTTGCTTGAATTGTCATGAACACACGCTTGTCGTGAAACCAGTAGCCAACTGGTTGCTTCCTGCCAGCTGGGATAATCCTGTTATGTTATATTTGAATTATTTGTTCCTAATTATTTGAGTGGTGTGCCTGAATAAGCAGTGAAAATCCCATAGTTTTGCGATCAGACACCCAAACACGAGCCGTTTGCTCAAAGTCCGTTAATCAAGTAACCTTTTAGTTTACAGCAGAAAACAAGGCAAATTCGATGTTACGACGTGCTTCTTCTTGTTGCCGTAACGTTCAATTCGCCATCTGCACGCTTTCTCCTTAAGTTTCACAAATTGCATTTCTTTTACAACAGTAATACAACTTCAATAAACTTATTTCTTAAAATTATTTTTGCAGCCATTGACGAGTGTTCAAAGAGAGGTGATCTTTGCCCCCCTTCTCTAACGTGCTTAAAGCAAAAGAATGGAGTTTATGGGTGTGGCTGTTCTAATCCGAATTACAAAGTGGTTGCAGCTGGAATCTACAGGAAATGCAAAGGTAAACTTGATGTGCCACCCCGGCTGTATTAGGACGTTCTTTTAGGCCATGTTAACACTAGGGTCATTTATACGAGGAAAAATAAGACGCGTCTTTCATTAAACACGTCCTAAAATAGACTCAAACTATCCCGTATAAACGGCACATTAAGACGCGACTTAGATAAGACATGTGTTAGGCGCTGTTCTTAGATAAGACGCGTCTTAGCAAAATTTCAAACGAAATGTGCCGTTTATACGGGATAGTTTGAGTCTTATTTAGGACGCTATCTTTCCTCGTTTAAACTGCCCTACTATATATACCATATAGCCTTTTGTGCTGACTCGAAAAGCTACGCGGTAACATATAGTATGAACACCTACCTGATAAGTGACTCTCCACTTTAGAGATCAGCACGGCACAGCCTCGCTCCGTTACAGAAATCGCGCCAAAATCAACGTTCTTATGTGTAAACAGAAGCTCTATCTGGTATAGCTTTCGCGCATGCGCAAAAGATATCCGGTATAGTGTTTGTATATAGCCTTAATCTCAAAGTCTCTTTGTTTGCTGGCCCAATTATCACTGAATAACTTTCAATATATACACATTGTCTGATCAAATCTGCAGTGTTCGTTTTCGTTTGTGGTAAGTAAAGGCACTGCCGAAACAGAACACTACCAGAGCATGTATACTGACAACAGAGTTAACCAATGTGGACCCTATGACATGGCAATGTATATGCTTGTACCTTTCCCGCCATCAACTTAAAATGTATCTTTAGCTAGTAAACCAGATTTATTCGATAGTTCTAGGACCCATTTCCCTAACGGCCTAACGGCCTAAACTTGTGTAACTTACTGACTGGAAGGAAGTGGCGGATCGGAGAAGGGGCCCAAGGGCCTGGCGACCCGGCTCCCCCTTATTTTAGACCAAACTGAGGCCCGAAGGGACGAAAAAAACTTTTTGAGACCGCCCCCCTCCCCTATCTCAGGGTCTGGATGACCCTTATCTGAAGATCTGAATCCGGCACTGGAAAGTGTCCTTGTTAGGCCAAGTAATCTTTATGTGTCTTTAAAAAATGTTGAAGTAGCAAGCATCAAACGTTTCGGAAGATGACTTAATCCGTTGAAAACATTAATTGGTCTTTTTTTAAGAATTTTAAACCTTTTCGGCCTTGTAAGACCTGTAAAAAAGTATTTTAATCTCAAGGGAATTGTACATTTTTATTAGCGAATTAATAAATAAATTAATTAATTAATTACGCATTAATTCACCAGTTTAGCAACTGTTTTGTATTTCAGTCGAGGACGAGTGTATGAAGAAAGGCTATTATTGTCCTAACAACTTAATTTGTGTGAAAGTTAAAAACAAGCTCTATTGTTCGTGCAATAAGGGCTGGACGATGAAGAATTCTGGAAAAAACGCCATTTGCAAAGGTATTTGAGAGTGTTCCATTTTATTGAATGCTCTTATTTGCTAGAAATACTGTTGGATTATATCAGTAGCCGTCTATCTCTTTTGTTTGCAGCCAGTATCTCTTACCGCTTTCCCGCTTGGTCAGTAAGGAGGGATTATATATCGTTCTAAGCAATCGTTTATGAGTGTAGATCGTTTCCACGTGACGTCACAGCGTCCATATTCATAATTGTTCAGTTCCGAAACAATGAAACGGCGGCCATGCTGGTGTACAAAGCGAATGTTGTGGGAGTTCAAAAGTTTCTTATTTGTAACAGGGTCTTTTATTGGTGGAATTATTGTCCATCGTTGAACGAGAGGTGCCCTGCTACGAACTGGGATCCTTATTAAATCAAGTGGATCCTTACTTCGTTCAGGATCATGTCGTTTTCTTGTTGGCCCTGGCTCTTTCAGTTAAGGGCAGAACTTCGAGCTTTTATTGAAAGGCTAACCGTCATATAGGAGTTACAGCTAATAGTATTTGGATAACTCACCTTCCTACGCGTAAAGGTGAATTTCCACGTTGGCGTAATTTTTACGTGCGTAGACGCGTAAAATTTACATGCGTAAATAAAATAGAAGCAATGTATGGAAGGTCACGCGTAAACGTAAAGGTTAACCTCTCTAAATGCGTAGTCTTTCATACGATGCTTCTATTTCATTTACCCACGTAAATTTTACGTGCGTTCGCTCGGAAAAAATACCAAAGAATACCAAAAGAGGAAATTCTATAAATATTTTGATCTTCACACCTTTACTACCTAAAGTTCATTTGGATTTTTCCATCAACAGGTGCAAACGCGTACGTGATTTGCTTTAAGATCACACTTTCTACCTGAAAAACCTTTCGTAACACATTTAGACACGTACTTGACTATAACCTCAGCTCACGACTCCTCTTCGCGCCCTGTTACGCATAAGGCCTCCATACTTCTCTGCCAGTTTGTTATCTTGAAAAGTGTATATTGTTTCAGTAGTGATGTTTTTTTCCCGGGGATGGGACATGCACAAATCGTTCACCCCCACACTGAAGGTGTCAGGCTTTGCAATTTGTCTGGCCTTTCAAAATCTGCCCAGCATGGTTGAACCCACCGGGAGCCTGGACTCAAGTGGTATAGTGATCCGTTTTCAGTTCTAGAGCCACGAAACTGTTAGGGCGCTTTCCATTTGTCAGAACCGACCGGCCAGACCATTCCCGTCGTGATGAGAAATTCACTTATTATAACTTTTCAGTCAGATTAGTCAAATTTTAAATGGTATGCACGAAGGAGAGGGTTTTTCAACAAAATGTTTTGAAAGAGCATTTTTCATTGTTAAAATGACGTGTTCGGCCAGCCAGTTTTGACTTATGGAAAGCTCCCTTAGATTCCACTATGTTTATTTACCTTTGAATACACGCCTTCTTTAGGGCCAGGCAAATTGTACATTTTGTTCATTTATTGTCAGTGTTCCGTTAGCTAATCAAACAACCCGTCTTGAGAGATTCGTGAGGCGCATTTTTGTTGGAGTTAATGGTGTTTACAAATGAACTATTGTCACGTTTCAGCAAACGATGAGTGCATAAAGAAAGGAGAGATGTGTCATTCTCCTTTACAGTGCCTGAAACAAAAGGACGGATCACATGCTTGTGATTGCGCTCCAGGTTATAAAAAGACGGGGAGTGGAAAAGGAGCGAAGTGTGAAGGTAACCAATCAGGAACCAACATTTAGGTCATATGACCTAATTTGTAAAATAATTGCAGGTTGACCCAATTCCCCTAATGGTCAAACCCTACGCGTAACTTACCGACTGGAAAGACGTGTTGTCATGTCCTTGTTAGGCCACCTACCCCTCCCCTAAGTCACAATTGTGCGCTAAGTGGTTATCCTTGTATATCAAGAGCGTCAATTCATTAAACACCATTTTTCAGCGCTTAGAAAGGTTTAAAAAATTCACAAACATTAAACGTTTTAGTTAGATGACTTAGTTGAAAATGTTTGATCTTTTTGTTTTATTTTTTAAACCTTGTGATCCTTGTAAGGTATAGATATAGCCCATATATGGCAGTACCCACGCCCCCCGCCCCCCGGCGGGGGGCGAGAATGGTTCTCCCATACGGCCACTATGGTTGTAAAGATCAAATGGCCGTTTACGAGAACTTACCCAGCTACAAAATGAAAGGAGGGGGGGGGGTGCAAAAAAACTGTTTGTTGATTTTTGGCTATACTGTTGTTCTGACAACGTTGTAATTTAGTCACAGGCGTAAAATTCAAGTGGTTTTTTGAAGTGTAACATGAAATGTATGTACTGAAACTGATATATGTTATTTGTGAAGAGCTGTGATTTGAAGTTGATTTATTATTTAAAGTACAAGATTCAGAGGAGACTAAGATTTCATTTCGGGTGTCCGCTTACGGGAGCTTAAAAACAAAGCCAAAATATAACTCGTAAACCCTTAAAGTTTTCGCGCCCGCTTACGGGAATGTAAACAGCTTTGAAAAAAATTAATACAAAGTTTGTGGGGGAGTTTAAACGGAGTTTTGTGAAGGTGGCCGTAAGTAGAGTAGCATGGAGCAAGGAGAGCTGTCCACTGACGAGATTATCCGTTGGGAGAGCTTCTACCAGCTGTTCTGCCGTAGTATTTTAATCTCATGTGAATTGAGCTTTATTAGCGAACTTATTAATTAATTACACATAAATTCATCACTTTAGTAACTGTTTTGTATTTCAGTCGAGGACGAGTGTAAGGAGAAAGGCTATTATTGTCCCAACAACTTAATTTGCACGAAAATTGATAACGAGTTCTATTGTATGTGTAATGATGGCTGGACTTTGACGAATTCTGGAGATAAAGCCTTTTGCAAAGGTATTTGAGATTGTTCCCATTTATTGATCTTATTTGCTAGGAGGCGTGTTGGATTATATTAGCTATCTAGCCCTTTTTTGTGCGCAACCAGTAATTACATCTTATCGCTTTAGCGCTCGGTCATCGGCAAGAAGGGTTATTGGCCAGTTCCTTATTCACCGGATAATTAACTGTCCAGCGGAATCATTATAGTATTAGGGAAACCACTGGGTAAATCTTAATCCAGTGGATAGCGTTATCTAGCTTTTGAAAAAGTGGGGCCCGAAGCAAGCGTTTTGTATAGATCGTTTTCCGATGAAGTCACGGCACCCGTTTCAATTATTGGACCAAAACAATGATACAGCGGCCATGTTGGTGAACAAAGCCAATCCCGTGGGAGTTGCACTCTTCCTGTGTAGACACTTTCTTTTATTTAATAAGTTTTCCAAGATGCTAACCTCGCAATTGAAAACTCTCTATGTAATCTACCCAAACCGAATTTTTCAATTACCAAGCAAGATGATAAGACATTTCACAGAAAAAGTGGAGAAGAGGTGAAAGATTAAATGTCCCTGTAAGAGCTTAAGACTATCACCTCACCTCAAGTCACCACTTCGCTCGCTCTCTGTTGTGGATAAAGCCTCCACACTTCTGCACCAACTGCTATCTTAAAAAGTGCATCTGGGCTTTGTAATGATATTTTGTACCGGAATGGGACATTAACCCACCGTTTAGCTCCCAAACTGGAATACCCGAATACTTTCCCAGCACGGTTGAACCAACCAGGGAACGAGATTCCTACTGGTATTCCTTCCAGGATCACCGAGGCACGACGTTAAGGCGTAACGCTTAGGGAGGTTTAGGCTATAAGCAGATTACAAAATGGGGAGGCGTGTGTGGAACACCTCGAACTCTGGATATGGAGGTCCAGGGTTCAAGCCTCGCCCGTCGCGTTGTTTTCTTAGGCAAGGAACTTTACTCCACTTTGTCTCTCTTCACCCAGGGGTATAAATGGGTACAGGCGACACACTCCTGGGGGTAACCCTGCGATGGACTAGCATCCCGTTTAGGGGGAACTAGCATACTCTAAGGCATGCTTCATACTACGGAAACCGCGATAAGCTCCAGCCGTCTGGGCCTTTGGCTCATGTGCGCCTTTACCCTTTTTACCTTACCAGGTTACAAAATGATTGGGTTTCATTTTTAGTTCCACGAAGCTCTTAGAAAACTAACGTACTTTTGCCTCTGAATACATGCCCGCTGTCAGGCTTAGGGACATTGTACAATTGGTTCGACCATCTTGTTTCGATATCTGATATCGTCTTGAGAGATTGGTGACGCACATTTTAGTTAGACCTAATTAATGGCGTTTACAAATCAACTATTGTTTCAGCAAACGACGAGTGCATAAAGAAAGGAGAGACGTGCCATTCTCCTTTAAAGTGTCGGAAACAAAAGGACGGATCACATGCTTGTGATTGCGCTCCAGGTTATAAAATGACAGGGAGTGGAAAGGGAACGAAGTGTGAAGGTAATATACAGTGTTGGATCAATCGATTAATTTTTCCAGGACTTTTTAAGTGATGTTTTCTTCGCTGTCGCCATCGTTATTGCTTAAGCTCCCACATTAAGAGTATGGTGGACTGTTCTTTTGACTTTCTGAAAAGTCTGTCGTCACAATGTGAATGTGGAGTGTCTGTCTGACCCACACTCTTCCGTAATATTAGTGCAAAGAGTAGACCATAAAGTTTGCTATAGAGTGTTTTCACGTGACGTCTCGGCGGCCATATTGGTGTCCCAAACCAGTCCTGTGGGAGTTGAACTCTTTTCTTATGCAAACGCTTTCTTTTGTTCTAATAAGTTTACATAGACGCTAGCCACGTGAGTGGAAACGCTCTATAGCCATGACTCACTAATGCAGGTTTTGTTATTTCAGCGAAAAATGAATGCGTTAAGCAAGGAGATGTCTGTCCCTCTGCGCTGCTTTGCCTCAATCGAAAGGGATCTTTTGCTTGTGGCTGTGATCCTGGTTTTAAGGTGGTTGGTTATGAAGAGGCGAGGACTTGCAAAGGTACCATTTGCTATTTTGGGTATCAATAATTTGATGTTTGGTCCACTCCCCATTTCTCCGCACCCCGGCAAACAACCCCACCCCCTCCAATACCTGCCACGATGGTCGTGAAGTTTGAGCGAACTCTCTGAGAGCGTTATTGCTCCATCCTCACTGCAGGTGAGCAGTTGCCAAAGCGTTTTATGAATAATTATTTCAGCCCTAGACGAGTGTGACAAGCAAGGGGACAGCTGCCCCTCTGGTTTACAATGCTTAAAACAGGCCAGTGGATCACACGTCTGTGGCTGTTCTGCTGGTTACAAGGTGATAGGAGAAGGAGAGTGGAGATCTTGTCAAGGTATCATTGCAAAAGGCTCGTACCCAGTCGCTGTTTATGTGTATTTAAGGCGAGAGAAGTAAGAGAAGACTGGGGTTAGGTTAAGGCGCGCAGTGTCATGGGAAGGGCCTCATTTTAGCCCCATTCTTCTCTCTCCCGAAAACACTTAAATAGCAACTGGATACGAGTCTGTCATTGCAATTCAAAGTAGACAGACTGCAAATGTAGTAGTTGCTAAAAAATATATCTACGAAGCTTTACACAGACGTATTGGTGCGTACTGTTACTTGATTACGAGTTCCTGGAAGTCCAACTTCTTTTTTTTTTAAGTTGTGGCGTTTGTTTGGGACTCATGAGCACTGACACCTATTTCAGATTGTGTTGAGTTGGTTTTGCAATCCTCAGTGTTCTGGCCATAGTCTGTTCTTTGGAGATTTTTTTGTTTTTTTGTTTTTTGCATTTTACGTTGAAATGTCTTGAAACATTCACAATTTCTCACGTAAACGCTGCACTATTATTCAACAAAACTCTACGATTTCTGAAAACGCTATTGCCTATAAATCAGTTAGGTGAAGTCTTTTAATTCACTTTACCTCATTTAACCTTTCTAAACTGACGGTTTACCGTGTATATCAGGCCATTTCCGAGTTACCCAAAGCCTCTGTGTCAAAGCGAGGCTTAGTGCGAAGCCATTGATATAAAAATGACTTTGAATCTCTTGCAAATAAAACTCATTTTCACAAGAAAGTTTTAACCTCGTTTTGATAGTGAGAATTTTTGGAACTCTGAAATGGCCCGTTAAACGATATTTATGTATGTTGACCATGTTTGTATCCACTGACCTCGTCCCAGGGCCTCTCTTTCTTCTTGGGAATACAGCATATTTGACACAAAGAGTGAGGATTTGAGAAAACAATAATAATAAAAAAATTTAACCTTACCGGGGCAGCTGATAGTTGTGGCACTTAATGGTAATCAAAAGAATCTTTTTCAGTCATGGATGAGTGCGACAAGCGAGGGAATAGTTGTCCTTCGAGATTAAAATGCATAACACGAGACAATATAACTCACGACTGTGGCTGCGAGAAAGCTGACAACGTGGTTAAAGGAGAAGGAAAGAAAAGATTTTGCAAAGGTAAGATAATGTTCATTTTTTCAGGCCCCGGTTGTTGGAAATGTGGATATTGCAATCCACTGGATAAATACTATCCAAAGGATAACGCAATCGGTTTTCGTAATACCTGTCCACTGGATAGTGTTACCCAACTTTTGAACAACCGGGGACTGAATAGACTCTACGGGCCAGTTATTTACACGTTTTAGTCAGTTTAGCCAGTGTTTAAGACAAAAACCCGTTCTAAGCCATTTTCAGTTTGTCGAACACTTTTATGTAAACACCGGTTATTGTGAACAGTTACATGAAAGCATATAGCGTAGATAAGAACGGCAATTTTCTTCTTAAAATAACCCAACTAAGTTGACCTAAGTTTCTTGGAAAAATGGAAAAAAAAGAGGTTTCGAAGAAGATCGATTATTAGAATTTTTTTTTGGACTGCTCCTTCTCTCATATTGCATATATCCTGCCGTTCACCAAATGAGCTTGGGTTGCCTGTGGTAATTGAACGAAGACTTCAAGATTGATTATTCATTTCTCGACCCTCTCTGTTTCAGAAATGGATGAGTGCGACAAGATAGGGAAGTCTTGTCCCTCTAATCTCAAGTGTCTTAAGAAAAATGGATCTTTTGCTTGTGGCTGCGAGAACACTGGCTTTATTGTGAAAGGAAGTGGAGAGAGAAGGACATGTCAAGGTACAAAATCACTATTAGAGAGATTAAGAGTCACGTTTATGACAAACGGCAAACGTGAGATTGAAGTTGAGAATTTCTCACAACAGAAAATAAGCGGATCATGAAACTGTCCAGGACAATTCTTATGGATAAAACTGGCCTGAAACAACTTATTTTTGAGTAGAAGTAATAAACAGTAAACGACAATGAAGGGGAAAACTTTGTCACTTGGTACAAATTCATGTCTGCCGTTTGGCGTAAACATGAATCTTTATCTCTCTATTATGTAAGATTCTCTGTAAAGAGATACCGCGAGGGGAGCAAGGGTGGCGCAGTGGTGAGAGCGCTCGCCTCCCACCAATGTGGCCCGGGTTCAAATCCCGGCGTCGACGCCATATGTGGGTTGAGTTTGTTGTTGGTTCTCTCCTTTGCTCCGAGAGGTTTTTCTCCTGGTTCTCCGGTTTTCTTCTCTCCTCAAAAACTAACATTTTCAAATTCCATTTCGACCAGGAATTGTGGACGACGGAACCACTATGTGGTTGTGTAACCTCTAAATCGTTATTAATTATGATTATAATTATGATTATTATTATTGTTGCATAATTGGAGTTCATTAGAGTGATATGTTCGTTTATAGCTGTTTTGAAAACGCACCAGCCCTCCCCGCCCACTCCCTGATGTTCAAACCTTTCACTGAGTCAATGTTTATAACGTAAATATGAACTACACCCGAGATATGGTTGTATCTGTAATATTTCAGCAAAGGACGAGTGCGCAGAGTATGGGGAAATTTGTCCTTCTGATGCACAGTGCAAGAAGCAAACCAATGGATTTTACACTTGTGTTTGTGGGCCTGGTTATAACATTTCAGCAGTGGAATGGAAGAAGACTTGTGAAGGTACTAACGTCGAGGCTCGTTTCAAATATACCCGGTGTGCCAGAATAAGTCTTTCATCGCCCTGTTCGTGGTCACTAGTACATGGACCTTTATCGACTTAATATGGAATCAGCACTGGCTCTTACAAGTTATGATCATATGCTGTATTTGAATACGTGGCTTTGATTTCTATCATGACCGTATGACAAAGTATTTTAAATATTTAGAACATTACTTTCTTTAATTAACTATTTTGATTTCTTCTACTTTAATCCTTTATGAACTCGTAAAGGAACTGAAAAATAACATCTGCCTTTCTGATGAACTGAGGAAACCTTTTTGACGAAATGATGGGGGAAGGAAAGGATTCTTACGGGTATTTCTTTCTCTGTTTCTTTTCTTTCTTTTTTTTTTTTTTCATTTTTCCATCCACTTGAAGACGAGGTTAAAAAGCTTGAAATTTGTTTCTTGAAACCCGTTTAACTCATAGTCTTTGCTGCACCAGAACAGAAAGCGGCTGACACCATATTTTGCCTCAGATGTAGATGAATGCAAACAAGGAAATCATCAATGCAAAGGAAGTGGTCAGAAATGTGTCAACAAACAAGGCTCGTACGAATGCCAGTGTGAAGAAGGATATCTAAAGAGTGGTGCCAATAACTGCAAGTTAGGTAGGATTGAATATAGATGAAAGCTTAATAACGGACTTAACATGAAGCATAAGGTCTAACAAACAGAGAATTAGAATTTGCGTTATTGTCAGTGGTGTGACATCAGTTACATGACTGTATAAGGCGTTAATAGAAGACCATAAATAGGCAGGTAAAATACTTGGCGGTACAGCAAGAAACCGATGAATCCTTTCCCAGGTGGATTCATCGGTTCATTTGACGTACTATGATCACCGATCCCGATCCAGATTATCCGAATGGAACGTAGCACGGCCAAATGTCATTTATTTTTCATTACAGATATATGTCACATTGTCAGATGCAAAGAACACGAAGTATGTCATGAAGGAAAATGCAGATGCAAAAAAGGCTTCAAAAAAACTAAGGCAACCAAAGGAAAGTGTGTGAACGGTAAGCTCTGATCCTTTCGTAAATCCTGAATAGCAAAAAAAATTTATAATGAAGCTCTTCGTGTATGCACCTACCTTGCAACTGCTTATCAAAATGAGCAAGTGGCAATCTGTGTATAATAAGAATTAGGCGATAAGTGCGCGGAGTTTACAGTGTTTTGATTCAGTAAAAACCATTTCTTCTGACCTTTCTAAGGGCTGATTTTCAGTGTCGCGTAATTTTTACGTGCGCAAAATTTACGTTCGCAAATAAAATAGAGGCAATGCATGAAAGGTCACTCGTAAGCGTAAAATTTGAACCTCGCTCAATTTCTCGTTTACGCTCAGTACTTTATATCTTGCCTCTATTTTATTTACGTGATTAAAATTCACGTGAGGTAACGTGCGTAGCCAAAAACGCTTCAGTGGAAATCAACCTTAACTCACTCGCTATTGGTGGTGAAACTTGTGCGGCATATCTATGATCCGGGTTTATAGTGAATCTTATCATGATCAACTCTCGTTGTTGAAAGAATTAAGGAAATCTGACGTATGTGAGTCGACTGATCTATACTCCCAGCCTAATAACCAGTAAAGAAAATGTAAGCTATGATTCCTTCTCATAGTAAATATTTTAGACTAACGCATACCCGTCTGATAGTAAAGTAATGAAAAGAGTTAAGGTGGACAAAACTTACTACACAAATCTTATGATGTTTTTCTCTCTTTATTATATTATATTTTATTATTTTATTTCAGTTCTTGCATTATCCGCAGCTGTGTCCCCTCATTCCACTCCTGGCGCCATTTATTTGGGAACTTTCATCATTGGATACTTAGGGATACATTCGATACTCGACATTTCTACCGCTCAGCTGTAAAGTAACTCAGAAATTTTGGATTCTTGTTTCCAATAAAGCGATCTGTACAAAGCACTTTCCATGTGGTATTGTTGCGCATACTGAGGCACTCATCATTCTACCGGCCTTTTGATTTAAATATTTTCAAACTGCTTAAATATGAAACTTGCCGTCTACTCATTGTAAAATGACAAAGAAAACGACGTAACTATTACAGTGGCGTATTTGAGGCGTTTTCAGATCTTCTATTTAGTTGGGTGTGGAGAGCTAGCTCATCCAGACCCTAACAGAAAAGGGGGGCCTGGCCTCGAAAATAATAGTAATCTATTCCCAGTGGACGTTCGCATAACAAAGGCCTGGGACTCAAGAGATGAGTTACGGGACATGCGAGTCCGCAGGCGAGAAGGCGATAGGACTAGACCAAGATGAGAGAAAAAATCGGGGGGGAGGGAGGGTCAAACAAACGAACCCCAAAGCAAAACGGGTGTAGACCCCCACCCCACAAGGGGCTTTGACGGGCGCATGAATCCAATCCTTCCGCCCTTGCAGCCAAACTGGACAAATTTGCTTACACACGTGTTTATTTATATAGAGAAAGCCACTCCCGAGGGAGAAACGCACACACACTCCTGAAATAGATCTCTCGCTGCTAATTCGTCAGAATTAAGGCCAGTGTTGCGCGAGCGAGCACTGGGAATAGCTTTTCTATGCCCTGTGGGCGTCAACAACTCGTTTTTTATTCTTTATTTCTTTATTTTCTTTAGTTTGTTTTCCATTTCTGTGTGCTTACTTAACTCGCCAATACATTCACTGCAGTTGCGCGCTCGTTCACAGATCTTACTGGCGTCCCATTAACCATGGGAGATTTGATAACGAAATTAGCTGCCCCATTCTTTTCGCTTTTACTTACTTGTTCATAATGATGTTGGTCAAATTAAAACAATTACCAGGAATAAGTGGTACCTGGAGATACCTTATTTACGAATAATACCTGCTTACGTGTCTATAAGTACGCCGGTACAGGGCTTGCAAAGACTGCAAAATCTTTTTCTCTATCACCTGTCTCAGTACGTTCGCTTGCGCGCATGGACAAAATTAAGAGCGCTGGAATCTTTGGACCTACGTCATCAAAGATAATTGTTTTCGATTGTCAATTAGTTATAACGAGTTCGAACAGTTTCTGTTTTCTGTTTTGAAAAACATGGTCAACCCCATTGGTTTCTAGCTATTAACTCTGAAAACATGCTCCAAGCATGTTACGGAAATACATGGACTAGTTTTGATCGACAGGGAGGTAGAAGATGCGGAAACACTTTCAAGAGGGCTGTTGAAGTACTCTTCAAAAATGGGAACTGACATTAAACACATCATTCTTCTCTTGGGTATTTGTTTCGTAAGTGTTGCGCCGACAAGAAGTATGAAGTACTTTCAACTCCAATATCGTAAGTCTTTTGAAGCTGTATAACGTAACAAAAAAAGATTTTTAATTGGAAAGCTTATTTCAGGCCCAGAACTGAAAAATGACCGCGGTAACACAAAATAGTTTGAATTCCGAATTTTTTTTTGTTTTCTTTCTTTTCGTTCTCTTTTCTTTTGTTTTTTATTTGGTGTTTATTTGTTTGCTTGCTTGTTTGTTTGTTTGTTTCTACATTAAACCGATTCATAAAGAATATATTATTCTGGAGAAAATCGGTCTGAATATCTTTGATTCACTACGTCAATGAGGAGCGAATCTAAATCTATTGAATTATAGTATGGTTTAGGTCCCGTAATTTAATGTAAAAGCACCTTATGAAATGTCCACAACACCAAAAATGATAGCCATTTTTGTAAGGATTACAACCACAAGCTATCCTGCGATACCTATATAATTCAAATATTGGAGTGTCTTCCCTCCCTCGTGCCACCCCCACCATATCTTTATAAACTGACGAGAGGGTAAAGTAAATAACCAACAAAGTGAGCGACAATGTGAGTCTCTTGTTCAAAAATTCCAGCCACACAAGTCTTACACACTTGACATATTTTTATCTTTTATTACTAACAGCTGAACCAGGTCGCTGTTCTGACGACTGGCCCTGTCCAGGAAATAACCCATGTATCAGAAACGAATGTCACTGTCCAAAACCTAACACAATCGGTAATGGACAAACATTTTGTACTGTGCCAGGTAAGGAAAGGGAGCCACAGCGAGACCCGGAAATAATTCATGTATTAGGAACGAATGCCACTGTATGAAACCTAACACTATCGGTAATGGAAATACATGGTGTACTGTTCCAGGTTAGGAAGGCGAACCAAAGGGAAGCTAATTTACAAAATGTTTCATAAGAGAAAAGGATAGCACTTCAAGAAAACCAGGAGAGGAAGTATTTTATCGTGAAAGTGAAAACTGACACTGAAAGATTAAAAGCTGGCCGTGTTTTTCCCCACCTTTTTCCACACCCATTTGCACCATGCTTTCATCACGTACTGTTGTGTCTCGATCTTTGCATTCTGTTTGGGACACATTAAATTTAGTCAAGGCCACCTGACCATGAATCAACCATCGGGAATCCCTGTTTAGTTGAGTGAAAGTCTAAGAATATATAGGCATTTATCTAAATTATAGAATTCTCAATATGGGCACAAGAAGAATAAACCTTTCTGTTCACTTGACAGATCATCCTGGCGGTCAGTGGAGTCCTGGATGTGACAAACCTGACGGCAAATGTGGGCATTACACCAAGAAGAAGTGCGACTGCGGACACTATAAGAACTCTTACTGTATTACTCAAGGGATAGTATCTCAAATACCAGGAGTTTTGGAATACACCTGCAAGTGCAAAGAAGGATTTTTCGGAAGACCAAATGGCGCTCACTATAAACATTGTCTAAGCCCAAAAGGTAAATTAAGCTGAAGGGACCGGCGATTTAACGTCGTTCCCAGGTCTTCACTAGCACCAGACAGGGAAATTCTATTGGAACGAGTTTGCCTTTGAAGCTGAAAAAACCGAAAGCGACCTAGCGCTTCCTCTAGTTAAACATGGCATAAATTTGGAGATCATATCTTGTTAGTTTGTGCCAATTAGTGATATATTGCTAATTTAGGGCCTGTTTACATGGAGGCGGGGGACCCCAGGTAGGTGAGGTAACGCGCATAGGTGGGGTAGCCCGCCTTTCCATACAATCTCTCATTTTAATTTGATCACATTTACATATTAGGTGGGGTGACCCGCCACACACACACCTACCTGGGGTCCCTCACCTCCATGTAAACAGACCCTTAGAAGGAGAGTTATTAATAAGTCATCGATAAAAATAACAAGTTTGTCAATGAACACTTACAAATTGGGTTAAGCGCTAAACTATTTGAATAAAACCTTTCAGCCAATTTGAGTTGCATCTAGATAAAATTACGCAGCCGTGTTGAAAGGAATAAAAAAAATTCGCTAACGTCAACGGATGCGAAGAAGTCCAACATTTTTAAAGATACATGAAACAAAATGGAGCGAACACGTTACTTATTTAGGTTTCACCGCAATATTTTATATATAGAAGCACGATTGAACGTAATTGTCTGAAATGACTTTGAAGCGTTGTTTTCTTTCAAACAGTCGATAAAGATGGGCGTGTACCCTGTATAACCGATCGTAACTGCCATAAACAAGCCACCTGTAAAGACTTCAAATGTTACTGTAAGAAAGGTTACAAAGGAAATGGCCACAAGTGTATCGGTAAGATTTGAACCGTTCCTCAGCTAAAGGAGCACATTCCAAAGTTTGGAATATGTTGGTCACTAGATGTTGTGTAATTGGTCGTCACAGTATCTTTATCTTGTATCCAGCTTTTCTGATCTTTTCAACTTGCAATGTCAACTGCTGAGATGACGCCCAAAGTTACATGAAGACGAATAGAACGGACTAAACTTAATTAATTTAAAATCCAACTAGTGGTCTCTTATCAATGCTGCGTTCTGATTGGTTGAGCTACTTCTAGGCTATACGTTATAGCCCAGGTAGCGAAAAATGCGGGCTTTTTGGCGGCAAAAAAGGATTAAAGTCTAGCTTTAACTAGATAAAAATTTTTTATTCTCGATATTTTTGACCAACTAGTTGAATTTTACTAAAACAATTATTCCTCTCGCCCTCATGGCCTCTGAGTCAATAGCCCTTGAGGCTAAATAAACGGCGAAAATGGGGGGCATGTTTAAGTCTCTCAAGCTTAGGTTCAGGCCTTCTTAGGCTTTGAAATGTATAAATTAGAGGTAGACCTGTGATATCAAGTTCCTAGCTGCATGGTAAAAAATGGTGGGTGCTAACCTTTGGGGTTAAACCAAATCTGAATCAATCTGCTCAACCCCCAAAAAGATAAATAAAACAATCCGGTAAAAAGAGAGGCAATAATTCACTTCAGTAACTACAACTTCCCGGCAGACGGAGTCATGTTCTTAATATGACTAACGAACTAATTACAACTAAATTTTATTTCAGCTCTGAATGAGTGCGTTAAGCAAGGAGATTTTTGTCCCCGTCTCTCAGAATGCAAAAAGCAGGAAAACAGCTCTTTTGCCTGCGTTTGCAAAAGTGGCTTTAGAATGACTGGAAACAAAAGCCTAGCCTGCATAGGTAAGTATCACAAATTTTCTTCGTTTTCCTTCCGTAACGAAGCCTTTAGTCGCAATGGATGTAGTACATCCCCAGGATTAAATTACAAGGCAAATAATACGTTTTTGAATAGTCTTACAAAGAACTTCTTTGAATTTCAAGTTTTGAATTTACGTCAGTTAAAAGTTATGGAAAGGGCTAGGCTCACAGTTTGCTCGTGAATGTACTTAAATTTTTCTGAATTTTGGCGGGTCCGTTGTGCTAGTATAGTGGGAAGGGAGAGAGATTATAGGATATGAAAAGTGCGGGTTCAACCCTGGGTTGCGATTTTCATTCTTTTTAATAGAAAATGGAAGCGACCGTTTACGAAAGGGACGCTGGCTGCGTCGACGAACAACCCAACCTCGTTTCCAGGATCTCTCTTCCTACCATTACCAAGAGGGATTGGGAAGAAGAGGAACCTGGGACCGAGGTTGAAGACAGCGTTCATGGTTAAAAATGCTTTCCATTTTTGTTTTAGTTCTGTACGGCTCATTATAAACTTGTTTGACACGAACCAGATGAGTTCTTACCAGAGTATGAATTTTGTTTTGTTTTGATTGTTTGCTTGTTTGTTTGTTTGTTTTTTTGAGGGGGAGGGGAAGGACTTATACATTTTAATATTAAGGTGCAATATACAAAGACCTTGTGTTTCATCTAGATAAAAGCTATCGGGATACTTATTTATAATCTACAGATATCGACGAATGTTCGGAAATGAAACCTTGCTTTGCAAAGTGTAACAACACTGTGGGAAGCCATCAATGCATTTGCGAAAACGGCAAACCAACGAACGAGAGTGGCTTCTGTGGTAAGGCCTTGAACACTATTTGTTCCCTTCTGATCAGAATCCAGCGACTAGTGCAACACATCTTCACAGTCAGAAATATAGATGATGCTAATTTATGACAAATCCTACTAACAGTAAAACCCTCAGATTCATGACCTTCTTAAATGGGATCTGATACCGCTAAAATTAAAAGGAATTAGCAAACAGCTACAAATGAGTGTAAATTAAACTGATAACTGAGATTCGAGCACCCAACCTTATGCAGTCCTTCTGCTATTACTCGAATTACAGCTAGAACTTTGCAGTGTCATCATTTACCCAAGCATGTGCAGTTGCACCTTATTTCGCCCTATTCTAAATCCCAATGCATTCATACTTTATAATCACTCTTCCCTTGAGCTTTCCCTTAAAAAATGAGAGGGGCATTTTTCATTTCCCTACCCACCAATTTTTTAAGGGAAAAAACTTGAGGACGAGGTATATCTATAATTAGCCACTTTACTGCTTAGAAATGTTCTCCTTATTACTAAACTGCTTTCCTTCAATAGAACTTTGCTTATTCTTGGACAAAAAGCTTGATATCATTTTGATACATCCCCATCCCACCCTCTATAAGTCAAGCTGCTCGATAATCATCCCCTTTATCCTGGTGCAGCCGTACCTATAAACAATGTATATGATATATAACCTCATGCCGACTTTTTGCAGACTGTAAATGCAAGGAATACGGGAATGGAGACTGTCCAAAAGGAAGCTCAAAATGTTCTTGTAATGATGGATATAAATACTCTGAAGAGGAAGACAAATGTGTTGGTACGTGTATGATGCCTTGTATTATGATTAGAAAAAATACTGAGATCCGTGACTTAAAACATATTGTACCTCTGGGATATTCTTCAGGGTTTCTTCTGGTAATTATAATTTCTTAATACAGTTTTACTTTTTTTCCCCTTTTTCTGGCTCCTTAAAAACAGTGTTTTAAAATCCTGGCCCTGGTTGTTCAAAAGTTGGATAGCGCTGTCCACCGGATAAATCACTATCCAGCTGATACTTGTTGGGTTAACCAATTATTAAGTTATCCGCTGGATAGCGATTTATCCATTGGATTATAGCGTTATCCAATGCAACTTCTGAACAACTTGGACCTGTTTTTTAGGTTTGTGATAGATGAGGAACTGCATTGAGAGCGTGGAGGTCCTACCAATAAATCATTATTTGTATATTTATTTAGTTAGTTTGTTAGTTAGCTACGGTTTAGTAAGTTAGTTAATGTTTTTTTTAATATTTATTTATCGAAGACATATCAAAATTTTTCAAAGGACCGCTTATCTACCTAACGAAATCTAGCTTTTACTGTTGACAGATATAAACGAATGCGAAAAAAAAAAGAACCCTTGTGCGGGAGCTGGTAAACAATGCATCAACCGAGCAGGATCATATGAATGCCAATGCAAAAAAGGATTCGTAAAGAATGGAAATGACTGTGATGGTGGGTGGTGTTAAATGTTAGTAAGCAACTAAGGTACCGCTTTATGTTAGGTAATCCAGATTCTGGAATCCGGGAAATTTTCCTTGTGCGTTTCCCGCGAAATAACGTCTGAGGAACAAGCGCGGGCAGAAATTCCATACTGTTGACGCGTCAGTATACCCAGATCTGGGTAGTACATTTGATTGGCTAGTCCAACAATTTGCTTCAACTAATCAGTAGTGGCACGTCATCAGGCTTTCCACAAGTTTCCCGAGATTTCTCAAAAAGTTGCTCAAAAGTTGCTAAAATAAAGTCAAAAGTTGCACGAGAAGCTGCACCAGAAGTCGCCAAGCAAGAAAATTTTGGAAAGCCCTAAACGACCCCCATGTAACTAGAAAGTAGACTTGCTACAAGTCGGCCTCTCATAAGTTCTTGAAATAGGTGGAGCGATCTGTAACTGGATGTTAATCTTGAGCCGTGGCATTCTTACACAAAAATGTTGTTCTTGTTAACGTTAGGTTTTTTGTTTTTCAAATACATATAGACGACTAGTGACTGAAGTTTATTTACAAGCTTTATTTTTCTATTTTTCTTCTAACAGCCATTATCACATGTGCGGATATAACTTGCAAAGAAAACGAGATATGCCACGAAGAAAAACCAAAAGCAAAATGTATTAAAGGTAAACCTCTACCAACTATTTTTCGCGTTGTGAGTAGGAAGCAGCTAGTTCATTTGTCTTTAATTTTTATTGCCTGGAACTACGATTTAAATTCACGATTTAATTGTTACTGACAGCTACGTTTTCAAAAGTGAGTTCCAGTTTACTTATTGCTGTTTTGCCTTGTTTTGTTTCATAGTTCTCGCACTATCAACTGGAGGGACCCATTCTTCTTCCTTCAGCATTTACCTCGGTGTCATGCTCACGGGATACCTCGGAGGCCTGGCCCTAGTGGTATAAGAAGCTGGGCCTGAGAATTCATTTACGACAAACTACTGCCTTTTCTTATTCTTTTAATCGGAGCGAGCAGAACCTCAGAGGAATTGAATACTTCAGTTCGTTAGAGGGGTTTTATTATAATGATTTTCACTTACTTACAATGTTTAAATGATTGCCTTGACTGTCTGGTGCTTCTTTCTTCAATAAAAACGCGTTTCTTAGCTACCGTGTGGGCAGTTTTTTATATTTTATATCATATTATTTATTCTTTAGAAATAAGACAATTGGCAATTACACATCTAATTTGTTACTTTTACGATAAGTTAGAACTTGCCCCCAACTTCAACTCCGCACCCACCCCCCCCCCCCCCCCCCCCTGCTCTCCCACTCCTTCGCAAAGCCGTGATGCTAATCCTCAGGCTGCAAGCTGCTATCAGTATTACAGCCATTTGAAGATAGGTCTCAAACTTATAGTAAAAGTTCATTACGTTTTGGTCAACACAAAAGTGTCACGTGATTGAGAATCTCACCGGTTATCCATTACTGAATTGCTGTTTGTTGAAACAAGAAAGGTGCGCACTTTATCAGAGAAATCAAGCTTGACTCCTTTTTTTATGAAAAATAGGAAAAGTTGGCCTTAAAGGCCAGACGACCAAGAAATGCAGTGATGAGTACTGTCACGTGACTGGAGACATGAGAAGAACTGGACGAAGGCGGACGAACGCCTAAGGTGGGACCTAGATTAAACACAAAGAAATTATTTAATAGATGTTAAATTTATTTTTTCCTGCTACTTGTAATACAGAGCTAATTGTTGGACAGAGGGGACCAAGCAAAACATCAACAAAATCCAAAATGTGAAGAAATGTACTATGACTACTATTGAACAACAGTGATATTAAAAGATATTTTCCTCCTTTCCAAACAGTTAGGCGGCATTTTATACACACAGCCACAAAGGCTTACTTAAGACGAAGCGTGAAATTTTACAACGAAAAGGTACTGCTGGTTAGAATTATTTGTGCAGTTATTCAAGCCATACGCCCGAGATTGCATTGCGTGAGATAGTGGACATGAGATGACAACTTGATAGGAAAGGTTACTCACCTGAACGTCTGACACAGCGACCCATGTTATTTCTTCTATATCCCAATGCACTTTTGCATCTGCACTTTCCACGCCGGCACTCTTCAGTTTTTTCATCGCAGTTACACGCTCCTTTAACTATTGCTAAAAAAGAAAAACGTGTTTCACGTTGACAACAGCTGATAGAAGGGAGTTTAAGCAGCGACATTTTTGAGCGACGCACATTAACCGGAAGTGAGCCTTTTTTTCTTTTAATAAGCCTTGACGCCACCAAATTTGTATTGCTAAGCGTCTTTACGCTTATAGAGACGATTTGCACAAACATTTGGGCAAAAGAAAGAATGCAAAAAGTCCACTTCCGATTGCTGTGCGTCACGGCTCAAAAACGTCTTTCCCTTGTAGCATGTTGATGGTGTGATGGTGTCTATGGGAGATTGTAGCGATAGTGATGGTGATGATGATGATGATGTTGAGGAGGAGGAGGATGATGATGATGATAATGATATTAATAATGGTGCTGATAATAATAGTGATGATGATGATGATGATGATTGTGACCGCGGAGAAGGTGGTGACTGTGAGGGTGGTTATTTTTCAAATAGGAGAATGATTGGAAAATCCCTATTTCCATTCATTTTTTTTTTAATTAGAAGTTTAAAACAATTAAATTTGTGTCGCAGAATTGTTTCTGCGCATTCCTACCAACGCAAAAGCCTTCATCGTTCACTGAAAATCCCGGGAGACAAGGGACACACGTGTATGAGCCTGGAGTGTTTCTGCAGCGATCTCCAAAGCAGTTTACCTCAGGTGTTAGGCATTCATTGATATCTACATGAAGGAAGTATTAAAGGAAGGATTAAAATGTGTGATACCTGTAAAGTTCTGAGTTACACAAGAAGGACATAACCTTAGCCCCACGTAAGGGAATCCAAAACAGTCTTGGATTCTCGGCCGGGTTGTTCAAAGCTGGGTTAAGATAACCCAGGGTTAGTGCGAGATTCGAATTTAGATACAAAAGCTTAAAACGTATTTCAGTTTTAATTCTTTTTGTCTACAAGTTGATGATTGGAAGCTCTAAAAATAACAGAGAAAACTGTCCAAGAAAATGCTTTTGAACTCAAGAAAAAGAAACCTGGGTTAGATTTAACCCTGGGTTAAGCGCTAATCGGCCTTCGAACAACTGGGACCTGGATTCTACAACAAATATATTCCGGGATTCCTTGTCCGTGGAACTTGGATTCCCAGGATTCCACATTTCAATCGTGAGCGGGGATTCCGGATTCCTTGAGCTAAATTCCTCATTTCAAAGCACTCGATTCCGGATTCCACAAGCAAAAACGTCCCTGATTCTAAATTCCGGATTTCCTTACACGGGGGCGAACCTTTACAGATTCACCTTTCACTTTACCCTACGGCTTTTGTAACGGATTCAATTGTGCTCGAGCCTTTTCAAGGAACCGAATTCTGTTGAAGTTTTAGAGAGAGAAAAACGTTTACGGCCATCTGCTAATTCAAGATCGGCCATGAAAGTTACATTCCTGATCATAAGCACCTGTATAACTTGATAGGGCTTTGTTCTTAAAATAAATTTATATCCGTATAATCAGAAATAATCTTACAATCTACTAAAGACTAGCTTACCTTCACAGAGTTTAAGCTTTCCTTCTTCCTTAACTTCCTCAAAACCTTTCATACAAGCACAGTCATAAGACCCACTTGGTAATTTTATACACTTGCTATATTGCGGGCACGACAGTCCTTTTTTATCGCATTTGGTCAATACTGTAAAAGAACATAGATTTCAAGTGAATCCATGGAAACGATTCATATTACCAGAAGCAAATAGTGTTTGCAATACTTTAACCTGCGATCAGGCGATTTTTTTTTTTTTTGGCGGGGTTGACAAACAATTGTATCAGGCGTATTTTTCCCCCCGCCAAAAAAAAAAAAATCGCCTGATCGCAGGTTAGCAATACCTTGATCATGATGTTATAATCCAATAAAATGTAATTCTGGCATATACGTTGTTATCATATTAGATGTTGGAGCTACATTGATTATTGACGAAATTTGGGAATTAAAGAAGAATAAG
The DNA here is from genome assembly GCF_958299795.1 of Porites lutea. Classification (NCBI taxonomy): domain Eukaryota; kingdom Metazoa; phylum Cnidaria; class Anthozoa; order Scleractinia; family Poritidae; genus Porites; species Porites lutea. The sequence continues at coordinate 1,835,833 of NC_133201.1, forward strand.
GGCCTGAGGATTTTAAAAAACAATAACCCGAGTTTACATGCAATCTTACAACCCCGACATTCCTAGGTAGCGCTTGACGTTCAGGTTTCATTTATAGCTTAAGAAGTTATAAGTGCCTCTAAAGGTACAAAAGATTAAAAAAACTTACGATCTTTGTTTCCACTTTTGCCCAGTGAATTACGGGTGAAAACACATATCACCAGCACCAACACAATCCATTTGGTGACACTTCCCATTTTTAGTGATATTTTCCAAACTGTAAGGTCCTTGACTCGACCGAGGAATTGTGTCGTTAGCTATTAATTTCTTTTCGCAATTACCTTTTGTTTCGTGCTAATTGATACGATGCGTAACTTTAATTGAAAACTGCCGTTTTTCCTTCGATCCTTGGTGCTTTATTTTCGTCTTTTATTTCTTTTCAAATAAAAGCAACAAATTCACCTCAGCGCCATTCCGGTCTATGTAGAAATCGTTCCATAGGCAGGTCGTGCACCTATTTGTTGGAAACCGTTAATGATCGATCAAGCGCTGCTACTCGAATAAGCGCCCCACCTTTACCGAAAATAATTTGATAAGCGCCAAGGAGGCTAATTTGGGTATTTACAAATTAACGCCGACCTTTGCTACGGCGCTTGTTATGAAGAGATCAAAACCATATCGCTTAAGAAATAAGGCCTCAACCAACTCGTGAGTTCTAAAGTTTTAACGTAGGGAAACTCTTGAAACCGGGTTCATATAACAGTTCTAGGTGTACATATTTTCACTTCATTCTCTCTGTACTCCCCTTAGTGTTTTACCCGCTATTGAAATAAGCGCCGCACCTATAACAGGAAAATGAAATAAGCGCCGCTGCGCTTAATCAATTAGGCTGTTTTAGCAACAGAACGGGAACGTCAGTTGACGATGGTGCGCGCAAATCAAACAACTGGCTTGACCAATGGCAGAGCGGCAAATTGGGTACCGGAAGTAGAGTTAAGTCCTTTCCGTGCGGTTTCCCGTCGTCAAATGACGTTCCCGTTCTGTTGCTAAATCAGCTTATTAATTAACGGCAAGTTAGCAACTGTGACGTTTGTAGTTATTGGGTAGCGTGCGTTTTCTTATGTGAGATCCTATAAGGGAAAATGACTGAATTCTGCATTTAGAATTGTGCCTAAAAGTAAACACGAGTTACCTTCAGTGAGAGTTTACCAAAATATGATTTTGCTATCATAATGGCGACACTATTACGTAACTTTATCATTTTTTTTTCCTTTAACCGGAAATAGAACAATTCTTTAAAAAGATCTTGGATTTCTTTTTTTCCCTAGGGGCGGGTCCCGGACAAGGTGGGACCGGGGGAGGGGGGGAGAGATTCCCTCTCCTTTCCTGGCCTTTTTCCGTCACAAAATGTTACGAAATGCTATCCCGTTTCTTCCGGTTGCGCCATCTTGAAAATCCCGCTTTCCACTTTTAATCTTCCCCGTTACCGTCCCAAAGTAAAAAAATATACTGACCCGACAAAATGTTAGAAGAACTGTAAAAGTACTCAAATCTCGCTGAAACTTTGTAAAAACAAAGACAGTGACACCAGGTAACTTTATCGCTTTTAGTTCATTTATTCCATCTAAGTTTCAAACTCTTTATTTCCCATACAAACTCTCATATTACGCTTGGCCTTGTGCCGCAATAAAGAAAATCAAAACGCAGAATCGAATTTTGCACAAAAATAATTTATTTTCTTCCTTGCTCAGCTAGCTCACCACTTAGTTCTAGCGAGGAAAAGAACAATTGCAGAGCAAACTAATACTTAAAGTATATTTAAAGCTTATAGGGTATATTTTTTCTTCCACATGGGCGATACGTTATAAATGTCAGTACTAAGCTAACCGAGGTTTTTTTTGTTTGATCATCTATTTTCTAGCCTCTGACTCCTATGAAGTACGATGAAATTTCTCAAAAAAAAGAGAAATTTAGGAACCGAGGTGGCAGTCGGTAGCTGGTTGAGGTCTTTATGCCGTAAAGACTACTGTCCAAAAAGGCATAAGTATGATGACTTGAATGCAGAAATATGAAGAATGGGCCGAGCTCTTTTGATCCTTCAGACTAAAACCTAGGTTCAAAAAATAGAAACATGTGGTGCTAGTATTTTACATGGAGGAAATTAATTTCAATATTCTTGTAAAAACAAAATCCAATTTTCCGGGTTTGCAGTTTGCACAAAAATTAAAGTCGTTTGACTGGTACACACTTTTAAAAAAATGCTGACAGCTATATTGAGACAATCAGCGGATGATTAACCGTGATGTTACACGAGACGATTCGCAACGACGATTTTTAACGCAACACAGCGTTGCAATATTAATGCGACATTGTTTCGAATGATTACAACATTGTTCCAACATTGCAACGCTTTGTTGCGCTAAAACTAGTCGTGGCGAATCGTCCCGTGTAACATCACTTTAATAGCTAGAGAACATAACAGTGAACTTAAGCAAAGACGTTTTTGAGCGATGCATGTCAATCGGGAGAGGTCTTTTTTTCATTTTTGGACGGTGGTTTTGGTCTCTATAATAGCAAAGACACTTAAAAATGCAAATTTGGTACCGTCAAAAAGACCTCACTTCTAGTTGACATGCGTTGCTCAATAACGCCTTTGCCTATGCTGCCTAATTATTCTCTTTTTCCGCAATATTTTTGTTAGGTAATATTTGATCAGAATTATAATCTGAGAACAACGAAAATTTCGGAGGGTCGACTGGGGGACCATATGCTTACCCGGTGGTCTGACACATCGGCCTTTGTTGTTTCTTTTGTATCCCAAAGCAGTTTTACATCTACATTTTCCACGTTTGCATTCTTCAGTTTTTTCATCGCAGTTGCAAGCTCCTTTAATCCTAACTTAAATCCAAAATTACATAGATTATTATTACTTTACCTTATTAATAAGAAATGCACATTTTAAGGAGGCAGCATGGCTGAGTGGTCAGCGCGTCGGACTCGCAATCCGGAAGCCCGGGGTTCGAGTCCCGCTCTGAACACTTTGTGGAATTGTTCAAATTGGTCAAATACCTAGTATATCAGGTTTACGAATCGACGCTCGATGAAATATAGTACTAACCGATCCGCTGACTGAGTTTACTCAAGTCAAACAGAAACAAACTGATTGCCTCCATTTGAACAATACAAGGGCGTTTCCCTACCGGAATTCCAAAGAATTCTTTCTTTTAAAAGTGAGTTAATTTCCTCTTTATTGTTATTATTAGGGATTGGGCATGCCTACCGACACAAATGCCCTCATCGTTCTCAGTGAATCCTGGGAGACAAGGAACACATGTGTATGAGCCTTGAGTGTTTCGGCAGCGGTCACCCGAACATTTAGCCTCGGCTGTTAAGCATTCATTGACATCTAAGAAAAATAAAGAGAAAACAAAGAGGAAAATATTCCTTCTAGTTTTCATAATGGAAAAAAAAACGAGTGATGGTAGGAAAACAAGTTCACTTTAAGACCTAAAAGCAAACTAACAGAGCGCAAGCCAGAGCGCAGAAGTTTGAACGCAAAACACCGAAATACTACCTTTTTGGTAAACTACTGGACACAGAATTTGGCATGCCTTGCAATGCTTATTTTGTTAATTTAATTTGTCATCTTTACCATGGTTGACACGGTAGTGGCGGAAAATCTGTTACAAAAAAAATTGTTACCCAGGTAAATAAATCATCCCCTCTTCATGTGTAGGCTCTGAGCAGGTGTACGGATAGAATACTAAAATGCCGGTATGATGTATAAGACATTTTCGCTAACTAACAATTGATTGTTTTTAAGCAACAACTTTTCTTTTTACCTTCACATTTTTTGAGGTTCTCTCCAAAGTGAACGTCTTTGTAGCCTTCTATACAAACACAGTCATAAGAGCCACTACGAATTTTTTTGCACTTGCTATTTGGTGAGCACGTGTTTCCTCTCTCATCGCATTTGTCCAATGCTGAAACAAATAGAAAAATTCAATTGTCCTCCCACTATTCATGTTCATCCTAATTGTGTGCCATTGGGACGCAGCGTGACCGAGTGGTCAAGTGCTCGCAGTGGTCCTGGTTCGACGCCCCGCTTCGACAACTGGCTGTATTTTCCCGGTAAATCCAAAGTTCAAGGACAGACCTGAGCCACTCCTGTCATCAAAGGCTTTATTGAGGGTTGCAATATTGTTATAAGAAATTTATCTGTTATCAGAGATTTTACGGAGCGGGCCTGCTAGCCACGTGCTTTGCGGCCACGAACACCCTTACCCATTACTTAAATTTAGTGCTATTATGCATGTAGTTTAACTTACTTTTGGGATTTGTAAATAAAATGTTGAAAGATTTAAGCAATAGACCACACTTTCTATGGGTTGACCGGCGTGATAACTCACTTGGAATGTTGGCAGAACATGAGAAAACTCCCAACATCCCAAGTGGGTTATCGCCGGTAAACCCATAGAAAGTGTGGTCTATTGCTTTTATAAAATAACTTTACGTTTTCTATGAATTTACCGGCACAATAAACCATAGGTTTTTAACCAATCAGAACGCGCGTACTATCTTAGTTATTTTATGAAAAAAAAAATAAACAGCAAATTTCGTTTGAAATAAGACGTGACTTAGCCAAGACATGTCTTATCTAAGAACAGACGTTAAGGGCCCTTCTGAGATAAGACGCGTATTATCTTATTTCAGACGAAATGTGCCGTTTACATGCATGCATTTTTCATTGTACAGCCCATAACACTGACAACAATATCACATGCATTATGTTACAGTTCACACACCCCTGTTATAAGAACGACGCAATAGCGCCGTCAGTACTTGCTCTTCTTTCACAACATCTTTAGAACACACTTACGAACACATTTGCCATCATAGTCCAGGCGTAACCCCTTCTGACAAAGACAATCAAATCCACCCAGTCGGTTCTGACACACTCTGTCAATGGAACAGTTGTGCTTGTTTTCTTTGCATTCATTGATGTCTATCAAAAATCATTAGTGAAAATGAAATATATCGTTAAGCTAGAAAGGGCATCCAAAGAACCTATACTACCTGCATTTTAAAGGCGTTAGACTGAATGTAAACGAAAATTTTTTTTCTTTTCGCGTGATCAGGGGCCTCTCATACCTTGATTCAAGTTGAGTCCTTATAGCATTTTCTTCAGTTTCTATTAATGTTAGTTTCTCCTCCTTCTAGCAGGATTCTCAAAGCCTTATTTTGTTGCGTTCTGGTTATATAATATGATACCATATACGGTCTCCGATGTGTCCCGGGAGGTATTAGAGATTTAGAAAGTTTTATGCGGGGAGGCTCCGCCCCAAGGTTCAACCCCTTACCCTTTTCGTACCCCTTTCGTTCTACTGACAAATGGAACCCCTCTCGCAGACCTAGGTTATAACGTTACATCCCTTTTCACTGCTGTAAATGCACTTTCCTTTAAATATGAATAAATCACAAAACCAGAAAGTTTTCTCGGCTCTTTGACAGCCATAATATGCATGTGTTAGCCCTTTTGGGCTCTTTTGAAGACCGAAATGACCGATTCCTCTACCCTTTCATATACTTCAACTAGTGTAACCTCTACACAGCTTTCATGTACCTGAATCATGAAAAAGGTACCCCTTTCGGGCGGAGCCTCCCCGTATAGGCCATTATAGGAATAACCCTTTCCCCACCCACCCCCTACGGTGATGTGCTTCAATTCAGTTTCAATTATATCTAGTTAAAGTTAAAACTACTGATTACATTAATTTATTATTGCGGCATTCGTTGCTATTCCTAGGGTTAAACAAGTGTCTCACATTACCTTCACATTTCTGTTCTTTATCCTTTTTTACACGTCTGAAGCCTTTCATACAAACACAGCTGGGAGCTGCGATGCCCTCCTTCATACAGCTGGAGAACCGTGGACAAAAAATCCCTTTCTTCTCGCATTCATCCAAGGCTGAAATAGTTATACGAATCGAAGCACTTTTTGAATTAAATTTCTAGCAGACAAATGAGGTGTCAAGCTGATCTCATGAACATACTAAGTCACCGTAAGTGCAGTAGAATAGTACACTAACCTGCACACTTTGTAGGAAAAAAAGGATCAACCAAGCAAATCGTGCTCTTTCCGCAGTAATTTGTTCCCTTTGGGCAGGGCTGATACTCTGCAATCGTAAAAAAGATTTGGTTCTATTAAAGATACATATATTTCCATGCCCTCCTGATCGTTTTGAGTCCTACGTTTGCCCGGGAAAGTACTCCCATAAAGGCCCACACGGGGAGGCTCCGCCCGTTAGTGCTACCTTTTTCAGGCTTCAGGTACATGAAAGGGGAGGGAAATCTGTCATTTCAGGCTGTAAAAAGGCACAAAAAGACTAACAAATGGATTTTATTGCGGTAAAAAGGTCGAGAAAATGTTCTGGTTTTGTGATTTATTCATATTTAAAAGGCACGTGTTTTGCAGAAAGCCTTACGGGGGAGGCTTCTCAAAAGCAATCACTCCATCACGCTACGCACGACATCTTCAAGGCTTTTGGAGAACCCACAAAGGGACTTCTTATAAAAGTTAATCATAATGTCCAGAATGAATTATGAAAAATGGCGTGACGATTTAAGATAAAATGTCTAAGACTAACCTCGGCATTCCCTTCCAGTCCCAACTGTTTTACCTTTGCAGATACATTTTCCGTTTATACAGCTGGCGTTCACACTACAAAAACTGTGAGTAGCGCAGTCAGCCAGCGGTTCTGAAATAAAAATCCTGCATGACATTCATGTACAGATTTAAACTGGGCTAAGTTCTTCTTTCACCTCTCTACATGAAAATTACATGAGTAAAAAATGTACTGAGAGTGAGAAATCTGAACAGCAGAGTAATCTAAATTATCAGTGAAGTATAATATTGAAGCTAATAAAGGGACCGCAATAATCTTTTTTTTATTTTTTTTTTTGTGGGGGGGGGGGATCTACGTTTGAATTCATGTTACACCGAGACAAATTCACAATCAACTTGGCGCTTTTTCCGCCAAAGGAGCAAAAACTGATTTCAGCTCTGTCCATGATTGGCCGTTGAGCCCGAGTTGTTGCCGTGTTTTGCCTTTTTTTGTCCACCCAGCGACCGAAATATTCCTAAATATACTTTCCAATACGCATTTTGTCTATCAAAAACTAGGACAATAAAAAAGAAAAAGAAAAAAAACAAGAGCGAAAAAGTAGCCCCATCAAGATGGCTCTGATTCTCCCACTTGTCACCTATATTATGTTTCCAACCGAGTCCAACAGGGTTTAACTTGGCTGGCACACTAAGTTTCGCGACTCGCGCGCTTGCAGAAGAGTAACTTAAGCGCAACACCGAGTTTCGCGAGCGATTGCGAGACACGTATTAGTAGTAGCACAAACAATTTAATCCTGAATGTCACGGTTTATCGGCCAATGAAAACTTATTTTCAGAAAGACACATATCTTGTTTTACTGTTACGCAGATTATTTATTGGTATTAATCTTCGTACCAGGCTTGCACGTTCCTCCATTTCCGACGAGACCAGTTTTACATTTGCATTTTTCATATTCGCAGAAAGAATATGATGGGCAGTGAGAATCCTTAAAGCATTTAGTGCCTCCATGTTTTCCGACTGAAAAACAAACAAAACAACAGTTCTAGTGGAAAAAAACGCACGATAGGTAAGTAATATCATAAAATCTAAAAAGTAGTAAAATAACTCATGGAAAAATCTCTTGATGGACAAATTAAGGGCTTACAGTACAAAGTAATTTTTCCATCGAAAATCACGTGATAGAACGGTCTCAGTGTATGATACAAACGTAATATTAGAAATCCTGTAAGAATAATTTTGACAATGATGATGATGATGATGATGATGATGATGATGATGATGATGATGATGATGATGACGACGATGATGTTGATGATGATAAAACCATCTCCTTCGTGCATACTATTTAGGATTTGACTGATCTGGTTGGATAGTTTTGATTAAAAGTGAAATTCACATTACGACGGGAATGGTCTGGCCGGTCAGTTCTGGCAAATGGAAAGCGCCCTAAGATTACCAAATTTACATAGAGTGGTTTTCGTTTGAGTGTCGTAAAACCAAAACCAAAGTAATTACTCTGGCCAATCACATAGGACACAGAAAATACATTGAACCAATCAAAACTCGAAGTAATTACATGTGGCTGACGCAAAGCGCGGGAAAATGCATGCGAGCGCGTCACAATTGGCTTTGGTCTTACTTCTGATTGGATGAAAAGGTGGCGCGAATCTTTTAAGCCAATCGCATCGCGTAGAAAGTGCAAAACCAATTACTTTTCGACACTCAAATGAAAACCGCTCTATGAAGGAAAAAACGAAATGAATCCTGGTCGTAGTAGTAAAAAGACGTCATCGTGCGAATGACCTATCACCGCCGCTATTGATTTCCAATAAATCGAGTGGATTATTGAGTAATAAGAGAAGAAAAATCTTCAACTCAGTGAAATTTATCTTACCCACACAAACATCACCGTCTCCATCGTAGCCATCAAGACAGTAACATTTGTTATGTTTGCACCTGGCTAACTCATGACAGTTATGTTCCAGTACGCATGCCCCGCGGCCAGTTTTATCGGCTGTGGAAAGAAAAAGTCAACAATGAATGCATTCATTATCATAATCTCAACAAATATACATTCCTGAAAAAGGAAAGAATTTTAGCTATTTGAAGCTAAACCGGACTAGCTGAATAGAAGATTATTACTGTATTTATTTCATTCCACTGTCTCTAGAAAATTGAGAAATAATAACAGGTCTGATAGCTACTACACATAATTTGGGTTTGCATGTTCACAACTTCGAAATGATTAGTACGTGCACCGGAGCTATTTAGTTTTCGGGCAAGAAAGAGTACAAGTAGACATGACTTCCTCAAAATATCAGTGTTATATGCAAACCAGTAAATAGAAGTTACAGTATTTCTTCAAGTTCAAAAATTTGTTGCCAGGCAGATGGAAAACCCCATCGAGCCACCTTAAAAATTAGCTTTCCACTTCATCAGAGATTGCAGCTCCTTAAGCAAAATCTCTCACCTTTCGAACTCACACATTCAGGGTGATTTGCTCTGCCAATATACCCGTCATGACACTTGCAAACATGAGATGTTCGTAAGTGACCATGGGGATTCAACTTTCCTTCCAAACAGAATGAATGTGCCATTTTTCCTTTTATGTGTATCCCACATGGCTCTCTTTTGTCATACATGTTGTGGTGTGGGCACTTCTTCCAGTCTGTTAGAAAATAAAAACAAGGATAGACCTGTCATACCATGAAAACCCTGAGTACAACCTTATTCCCAGGTCCTCTCTTACTCGGCCCCCGGGGACGGAGTAGGAGAGGACCTGAAAACGAGGTTGCTTTTAGTGTTGTTCTTTCTCATTGTTATGTCATCACCTCAAAAATCGGAAAAATGAAATGGAAAAAGTAGAGAATCCGTTGTGGCTCCTTCAATAGGCTGATTTAGCAACATAACGGGAACGTTAGTTGACGACTGCGCGCGCAAATCAAACAACTGGCTTGACCAATGGCTGAGCGGCAAATTGGGCACTGGAAGTCGAGTTTACTTGAAGTCCTTTCCGCCCGCTTTTCCGTCGTCAAATGACGTCCCTGTTCTCTTGCTAAATCAGCCTAATAGTTGCCTGCGTGCAGACGTCTCCTATTTCCTTTGTTGCACGCGGAAAAGGGACGTCTGCGTAACGCCGTCGCTAATCGTGTTCCAGCGTCCCGCTGTCAGGGTATTCTATTTCGCATAAATTGTTAAATAATATCCGGTTAGAAATAAGAGTTGACAGGCCAAACAAAACATCATAAGCTCGTGATACGGGCGAAACGTGACCTTGAGAGTCTGCTTGAACAGAGGTTTTTCTTCTTTTCTCTCTCGCGCGAAGATTACTAGCACTACACAGTGCATGTAGCATTCTAACCTTTGAGTGAGTAAACCTCATTTTTGCCGCGCTAAGTCTTACATTTAGAGGTCATGAAGCAGGTTTGTTACATGCATACTGAGTATTCATTTCCTGTCGTTTATGCTTCTGTGGGTGTTCCCGATAGGATTTGATTTCAGATGCAGTTGTAAAGTGTTTAAATTTTCTTGACCTCTGTTTGTTACGGCTAAATAAAGATTTTAGTTTCTTTGGCTGGCTTTCTCCGAAATGCCTGCCTGGTGCGAAGTCCACGCCGCTTTTGTAGTTTTCTCAGACACTGTTTACAAATATGATGTGATGTGTCATGCACAGTAAATTGTAAAGAAATAATTTCTTCGTACACGTTAAATTTTCCGCGTCCCCGCACAAGATTTCGATCGCTCTGCTTTTCGATCGACGAAAAACACAGCACACAATCGCACATGTTTTGATTTGTTTTGGTTATAAAACCCCGCTTACATAAATCATTTAAATCACCGCATACATTATCAGACCACATTCGATAACAACCAATCAGCGTTAAGTCAAACAATGCGCACTGTGTGTCAGCCTATCACAGCGTGTTCCCAAGATCTTGGGAACCCAGCAGGACGCTGGAACACGATTAGCGACGGCGTTACGCAGACGTCCCTTTTCCGCGTGCAACAAAGGAAATAGGAGACGTCTGCACGCAGGCAAGCCTAATAGCAATGCGCGACCGTTCTCTTAAGAACAAAAGTGGCGTAAATGCGACATCATTTTCATACGGTAACATGTGCATATAATATTTACATCTCTTTTGAATTAACAGGTGAAAATTGGAAGGCATGACTGACTTACGATCACATTTTGTTTTTCCATCTCCCACAAAGTGTCCCGTACAATGACATTCCTTTCGAATGCATCTAGCTCTTCCTTTGAAACAATCCTCGTCGGACTCGCACTTTGCAGACTCGGCTGTCAATAAATACAGAAATGGTAAACCTTGCACAGTCAACCTAGGAGGAGTGTCTAATCATTAATACGTGTGGTATCATAATTGTGTAATCCTCAAAATGGCCGTAAATATAAAGGATTTGTATCGGGAATCAGGCAATAGATTAAAAAAGATAAATATTCCATCGCAGAAATTTTCAGTAAAAAACGCTTTACCTCATTTACTTAGTGTGTTCTTGCTTCTTGTGTGGTTATGCGATTTAGGCGATTTCCTTTCTCCCGAGTTTCCACTAGTAAGGAGAGGAAAGGCCAAACACTCGCGATCTGGACAGCCCGCTGAACGAAACCAAAAATTTTAGGTTAAAATCTTCCCCCCCCCCAAAAAAAAATCCAACTACAAAGGTAAAACTTTCATTCTAGCTCCCTCTCGAGCCAAACAATCACAGCAACAATTCTCAAACGTGATCTTGGGGTATGTAAACGTCTTGACACGAGCCCGCGTACAAATTTTTCCTCTAGGCTTTTACCGAGCAAACAATGCAAAAACTGGCACGGGGGGAGGGGGGTAAACAAGTCCGCGTAAAAGTGGACCATACTGATTAAAAATTTTGACTTACTTCTGATCAGGTCAAAAACTTGCACACTTCTCAGGTTAAATCTTGCACGCTTTTCAAATTAAAACTTCACGGTTCCTGGCGTTTACCGTTTTCAAAGGCGTTTCCGTGCAAGTTTTTGTCCTTTCAAAAATTTATGATATCATGATCTCATTTATATTTAATGTAATAGTATAAGTAAATTGCACTTCCTAAGGTAGTCATATATCTTTAACTCACGATATTCAGCTGGCTTGTATGGATATCCCTTCAAAATGCTTGCATCAGCTGTGAGGGACAAACGAAATATTAGAGAGATTAACATTCACGTTTACTTCAAACGGAAAACGTGAATTTTTACCACGTGACCAAGTTTTCCCCTTAATTGTCGTTTGCTGTTTATTACTTCTACACAGAAATAAGTCGTTTCACGCCAGTGTTATCCATAAGAATTGTTCTGGGCAGTTTTTATCTGCTTATTAATTTCCTATTCTGAGAAATTCTCAGCTTGAATCTGACGTTTGCCGTTTGCCGCGAACGTGAATCTTAATTTCTTCATTAACAAACCGAAGAAACTTCTAGCTAGCTTATTTTCCGTAAAGCTTAATCCCTTTAATCTAGCCTTCTATTCAGAAGAAACAAAATTCTGATCAGTTAAAATAAAACCGACTGAACCCTTCAAGACTTAAGTTACGTCACTGGCAATACGTGAATGGAGTAAAGTACTGTAGTCTAACCTATACACTTCAGTCCATCTCCTTTATATCCTGGTTTACAGGTGCAAGAGAAGGCCAAGTCAGTATCCTTGCAGACAGCATTTTTATCACAGTCATGCTTCTTGGTGGAGCATTCATTTATACCTAAGAAATCATGACGAGTGCTTCTCAAAGTTACATGTGTTGCTAGCGAACAAGCACCTTAAATTGGAGCTTCCTAACATTTTTTTGATGCATTGATTATTCAGAGGTACGGTATAACGGGCGACAACAAACGTGCAAATTGTTTTGCAACACTAATTGCTGCAAATCAAGTTGAATAGCAATGTTGGGCGTTTTACCACCGACGAAAAAATCTTGCAATCTTATTTGTTCGAAGGTGGGTGGTAAAACGCGAAACATCGCTATTCAATTCGTTTTGCCGCAGTGATGCAAACGTGTTTCACGTTTATTGTTGCCCTTTTTACTGTAGCTTAAGTATGAGGCGTTGCTGGTCAAAAAGACATTTCATGTAAACTCAACATATCGATCTTTTTTCCTGTTAACAAAACTGTGTCTCTCTTTATTCTATAAACTATGAACAACAACTTCGAATGATTTTTAAACCATCGCCGGCCACATGAAAAAATCTGTTAGGCTAAGTTTACACCATACCGGAATGATGCTTTCGCGCCGTTACGAAAGTCATAGCAGATAGGAATTCTGTTCACACTGACAAGAACCGTTGTTGAGGGCGTAGCCTCGAAAATTATTTTTCCCGTTCCTGCTAACTCTAAATTGGTCTTAAAATAAGGTGAGGCTCACCCCCCGGCTCTCCATGCCCCCCCGGTCTCCCAACCCCATCGGGTACCCCGGCCCCCCCTGGGCCCTCTAGGCCCCTCCCTTAGATTCGCAAAATGTCGTAAAAACTTACCTTTACATTTCTGGTCAGTTACATACTTCAATCCATGAATTATATCTTTTACTCGCTTGGCCTTAGCTGCAGCTGCTCCACCTTTCTTTATATCATTTTCATTCTTTGTAAGCAATTTTTGCACGTCTATCTGCATCACTCTGCAGTTTTCATTGGCCGAGTCCCAGGAAATATCTGTAAAGGATTAGGCGACGTTTTCATCCTCTTCTCAATTATATATCTCAATGAATAAAAGGCCCTCTGGATCTCGGTAACCTAGCACCTACGCCTCTCTAAGGCACAATTTTGTCCTAAACGAGAAGGGAGGGTACGTGATCACCTTTTCACGGAAATTTCCAAACTAAAAGGACAGAATTTTCAGTTCAGTAGTTTCAACTTTTGCGAAAATTAGACACTTAATTTCGTATTACACAAAAACTTCTTTTTTAAATTTTTATTGCCTCTTATCAGAATGCGCATGATGTTCAGGCCCTAGTTGTTCAAAAGGTGGATAGCGCTATCCACCGGAGAAATCACTATCCACTGGATAGTGCAATTGGTTTCTCTAATACTTATCTACTGGATAGAGATTTATCCGATGGATATGGCTATCCAGCTTTTGAACAACTGGGACCAGGTTTCTACTTTTATCTTTTGCGTTAAAAGTCATAAGCACATTAAAGAACAGTGTAGTACATGCTAGCCTGCAGTGCAGGCGTTTTCTTTGAGCGCGCAATTTGCTCGCGAAAGCGCCATGTGATACTCTCCCCAATCTTCCACTGTCATAAAATCAAAGATGGCGGCTACAACAATATTACGAACACGAACAAGGTTTCGCCCGCCCAAAATACGCCTGCACTGCAGGCTAGGTACATGCAAGATTGAAGACTTACGATCTTCCTTTTCGCTATTCCCCAATGCCAAATTGCTTGTGAAAAAACAGATCAACAGCAACGTCACAATCCATTTGGTGACCTTTCCCATTTTCAGGGATATTTTCTACACTTTCAAGCTCTAGACTCGGTTGAGGAAATGTTTCATTACTTCTCCATTTAACTTTTTTACTTTCTATTTTCAATTATCTTCTGTTTCGTGCTAATTAAATCTAATTACCAGAGAACTTTATAAACCCGGTGCGTAATTTTAGTGAAATTGTCGTTTTCGGTCGATCCTTGGCACATGTTTTCTTTTTTTCGCGCTTTATTGCTCGATTTATTAAAACTAGTTGACAGAGGCTAATATTTGCTATTTGCCATTTTGTTTCAATAAAACGAAAGGCACGTCTATCGCGCGCTAGTTCAGCTAGTTTAGTCTATGTAGACATCGTTAAAAAAAGAGCGGTCATGTATGTAGAGTCCTGAATTCGATTCTCACCTGGAAGTCGGAAAGTTTTCCTGAGCTTTCTGGTGTTTGAATTCTCCTTTTTCTTTAATATTATTTTGGACATATCAGCAATTGTGACGTTTGCGCGCGTTTCCTTGTGCGTCATCATGAGAAGAGAGATTGAGACTGAATGTTTTTTTGTGAGGCTTGCATCGGCAAAGAGACCTACAACACATTCCGAAACACGGCAATAACATCACCAGATAGAATTTGATGCTATAATGTTCTTGAAAATGAATTTCCCACCCTAAAGAGATAAGCCTGTTCCAAGCATTCAGCTAAACTGCCGCGAGTCTGGGTTAGTTATGTAACAGAACCACTTGTGAGGGCAAAACCACAACGACAAACCAGTGCGGGTCCATCGGATCTTTAGGCCGCCTGGATCAGTAAAATCTTGAGTACCAAATTTTAAACTTAAAACAGTAAACTGATCCTTACGGCAGGAAGAGAGATAGAAAAAATAAAATAATAAAACAAAAAATTGTGGTGAATTATATTTGCCCGATTTTTCGGTTTGCAACACAAACCTTCAACGAGGGCTATAAAAGAAAAGTGAATACAGATAAAAGATGACATTACATATACGAGATTTGAATACATAACAAACAGAAAATTATATGCTACATTAATTTTTTCAGTAGCCTGAATTCCTGTGCACCTATTTGTTGCAAGAATTAGCAGTTGTGACGTCGGCAGTTGATGGGTTGCGCGCGGGTTTTTTTTTTCTTTGTGGGCGATCCCATAAGGGAAATTGACTTAATTTTGTTTTCAGTTTTCTTCGGCAAGGAGATCCAAATCGCGTTTCGAAGTAGTAGCATCGTCAACAAATAGCTTGATTCTATGACGACAGCATTCTCGATTGAAAAGATGAATTTGGTACCCTGACTTTGCTGAAGAGGTTTGCCTGGGTTCCCGGAGTTCAGATAACAAAATGCAGTGGGTCTTTTGGTCACAGTTTGTAAGCACGAATAACGGGCAGTTATATAATACAGGAATGTCTTTCATTCCGGAATGAGTTTTCTTTCCAGAGTGACGTTCGTTGTGCATTCACATGATAAAATCGAACAGCTCAGCCTAAGGCGCTCTCGTTCGCGTGGTTCTCCCGTCATTTTATGCGCCACTCGCCCCAGTCTACACAATTTGCGATTTTCAATCAGGCACGAAGTTCGTTTCCAGTCATATTTTGCAGTGATCTAAAATATGCACATTTGGCTGATTTAGCAACAGAACGGGAACGTCAGTTGAAGACAGCGCGCGCAAATCAAACAACTGGCTTGACCAATGGCAGAGGGGCAAATTGAGCACCGAAGTCGTGTTTAGTCCTTTCCGCGCGCTTTCCCGTCGTCAAATGACGTTCCCGTCCTGTTGCTAAATCAGCCCATTTACGTGCAAAATCTGAAGACGAGGAAATTAGAAAATTCGCGTCACTAACAATTATTTAGTGTTGACATGGTTACCGCTAGTGTGGTAAACTGTTTCTTCGACATTTAGAACGGTTTTGTAGACTTCAGCGCCGGATTGACTTTTATTTGGAATGAAGCCAGACAACGCTCTAAATTTTACCACGTATTATTTGAAGCAAGACGTTCAACTACAAATTAATACAGATCCGAGCTAAGGGTCAGTTGACGAAGTAATCGTAAACCGATCGTGCGTTGTACGAACGCCCTGAAAGAAACCAAAAAATGAGAACCAAATTGATTGTCGTTATTGTGGTGATTTGCTCCTCGCGCCAAATTTTACGAACTTCTGGATTCAAATATACATCGCACGAATCCCGTAAGTAATAAACCTTATTATTTTGGAGGCTTGATTTGAGTGTTGCGAAATAATTGGTAAGGCAAATTACCTCTCCGTACATAGATCTATCAATATAAATGAAATTTATATATGTTTGGCTTGTTGTGGTTCTTCTAAATAGTTTTATCTTAAGAAGAGGCAACGTATCATACACCTTCCAGTCATTTCGAACTTTAACGGAGTTTCTCTCGAAAGCGCCTCCTTTTTCGAATACCCACTCTCCATCTTAAGAACTTGTGGTCGTTTAAGTTTGCTAAAACGTCCACTTCACGAAAGGGACAAGTAGCTTAAATGACTATAGGTAAATTGTTTTCCCGTGTTTTAGTTCGGCAAAAAGATTATGGAAAAGGACGGATTTGCAGCAGGGATGACCAATGTCCTCATCAGTCTTACTGCAACAACCTGGAAGGAACGTGCAAATGCAAAAGCGATCTTATAGGAGATGGAAGAACTTGTAAACTTGGTAAGTTTTATAAATTAAGGGGTCAATAAACACAGGAGCCCGAAACCAGGAGCGTGCAATTCCCATACCCCTGCCCCGAGGTCCAACCCCTCCCTTTTAGATACCATTTTTGGCAGAAAGGAACCCCTAGTGCCTTCTATTGACAAATGGTACCCCTTTCACATACTTAGTTTAGAACTTGCACACATAGTTATGTGTATCGCAATTGCGGGAAATAGGTCACGAAGATAAAGTGGGCAGAGACCATTTAACCATTTGAATACGTACTTATCAAAGGAAATTCCAACGTTCAATCAAGGAGATCCAACCCAACTCGCGAAATAAATTCTCGGATCTCTCTTCTCTGATCTTTAGCAATATCATGATACTGTGCTCCCCTCTTCAGATGCCCGAGGACTGCGTGTCTAACGCGTGAGAAAAAAAACGCACAGAAGGCTAGCAAAGGGAGATCCAATAGTTTTGGTTTCTGCAAGTGGAAGTTAAGAAAGAATTTATTCTCGCTCACTTTTTCTGTCACACGTTTTTTCGACTCCCCAGCACCAACAGCCGAATGTGAGAGTGACACTGATTGCCACGAGAGTGCTAGCTGTATAGACAAAAAATGCATTTGCAAAGGAAAAACTGCTGGAGGTGGCAGGGAGGATTGTCGAGGTGAGTATCTAATAATCTCTATTTATTGTCTCTTTTACGTTATGCAATGTAGTAAAATGGTACGTGTCACGCTCGCTGTGATTTGTCGTTGTCCATGATCGATTAGAGTACAGACTCACGGTGACGTCACGGGAACTTGTTTTCTTTGTTTTGTTTAAAGGATCGGATCGGATCGGTTTATCAACAATGAATTAAGAGAAAATGCGAAATGTGCAAACCGGCTAGGAAATTTGAGCCCTAAACTAGCAAAATTTATAAAGACATGTATACTACCAGTACTTGCCCCTGACATTTCTTTGTAAATTTGAGTTTTACAAATATAAACTATTCAGTTTTACTTATTAATTCAGTGTAACGAATATATCTGTGAAGGTATGCATGCTTTTGTTTTAAAAATTAAAAATTGCAATTTTAAAGTGACATTGGTAAAAATAAAGTCCATTAACAGGCGTCTCTCTTTCTCTCTCTCGATGTAAATGTGTGCGCAAAGGAAGGCAGGAAGGAGAAAATGGGCGATTTTATTTTTATGATGGTGGAATGTTTAAGGACAGACCGTGATTACGCCATTTTTAGAAATGAGTTAAGACTTGTTCATCATTTTGTGAATTTAGAACAAAAAACTGCATACGCCACTTGAACACCTCCCATAATGCACCTTGTTTGGCCTCCAAAATTTTTTTTTTTTTTTTTTAATTATTTTCCTTTATTTTTTGCACAAGCACTACTACATCTACCTCCAAAATTTTGCATAAGCATTGTTTTCAATTTCTCTTGGGACGGCGGTAATACCCAGGAGAAATGAAAAACAAGGGTTATGCAATTTTTTTTTTTTTTGGGGGGGGGGTGAATAAGGTGCCTTATGGGAGATGTGCAAGTGGCGTATATCCACATCCTGTGTGTGGAGAGGAAGCTTTTCTCATCCAAAAAAGAAAACAGACTCCAGCATCATTACAGACTTGGTAGTCAACAAGTTCAATTCCTACCGAAATAGGAGCCCATAACTGACCGAAAACAGAAGCGGCTTCACTTCTCCTCTTTCTCCTTCCCTTGGTCCCTTGTGCTTCGTCGCCAGTCACTCGCGTTTCGCGTTCGCTTTTATTGGCGATTACCATGAGAAAAATCAAAGTGCCTGAGAGGGGGAAGAGGGTGGGGAAGGAGAGGGTGGAGGCAAGTATTTAGCCCGTGTGGACCTGGCATGGACTAATTTGGAACATGATCCTGGTATTGTTTTCATTACAGAGCTCCAGCCGTGCCCGAAAGGTAAAAACTACTGTGGCTTCAGTAAAGTTTGTTTGGTGGATCCTCTATTCCCTGACTTGTGTTCTGGTAAGTCTGTTGTACTTGATTCGCTAATTTTGGCAGGTTCGCCTCAACGGTATGACGCCCGTTACTGCGGGCCGTAACAGTTCCTTACCCCCATGAGAGATAGACCCCGCGGCTGGGGTCTACGTCCCCTGCTCTTTTTGAACAGCAGTTAATAAAAGTTCTTTTATGTCCCGTTCCAATTGATAAGAAAGGATGAAGGAGACATGGCCAACGGCTTAACATCACCGCCCAATGACGCGATAATCTGAACCGAAACAAGATCTTAAGTCACAGCCAGTATAATCTCACCGGTCGTTTAAGGCCCTTGTTATTGGTCTGGCCGGGGTGTTTGAGCCCACGTCCTCCTGCTCGGCAGACCAGCGCTCTCCCAACTGAGCTAACAGGGCGCTTCTGCATTAAAATTTTTTTATCTAAACGCATGTTACCAGCAATCTCAAGAGATAGATCATGAAGCTCTAACATCATGCGGAGTTTGACAATTCATAAAAATACTGATTTGTGTAGAGAAATATCCGTAATGTGAAAGTGTAATGGTTTCGTTGATCATTACATTTTTACCACGAGGTGAGCTTTAATTTAATGTCCCCTCAGATGAATTTGAAAATGATTTTTGTTTTGCTTTATTTTTTGTTTTTATTATTTTCATGACGCAAAATAATTATATCATCTTCCTATCGTAATCAGATTTCAAAGACAATTTGAGAAAGTATTTGTTCTTTGTGTATATGCGGATACGTAAATAGTCTTCTTCACTGTCGAGGTAATCTACATTATTTTTACAGTGACTCTGGATAGAGAACAACAATCAGTTTTTTTGATATTGTTGTGCAAATAAAAAGAGCAGTTTAAATAGTTACTCAGTACACGTTTTCAGAGTTACATATCTTTTGCAAAATTGTGATATTTTCAGCTTTGAGCGAGTGTGAAAGGCGTGGAGATTTTTGCCCTCGTGGAGCATCCTGCGAAAAAAGAAACGACGGTTCTTACAAATGTGTCTGTAAGAGTGGATTAAAGATGGCTGAAAGGCCAAGGGGACAAAACAGAAAATGTGAAGGTAACCCTAAAGCCGAAATTTAAACCCTGATCGCTTAGCAAGGTTAACTTAGCAGAGAATACCAAATCTCAGTTATATGAATAAAAGGAAATACCAACGACCAATTTATGAAACTTGAATAGTCACTTTTAAACCCAGCCGATCATTTAATTTCATATTAGGCTACAAAGAAGTCGTTTTCACACTCGGATTTTTGAGGCAAAACGCCCATTGTTACGCGAAGAAGTGCTATTCGAGTGGTAAACAACTTATCCCGGTCTTATTCCGCAAACATGGTCGCGTTTACATTTTGATGGCTCGTACAAAAACAAAGACTTGCCACAAAGCAGAAGGCAGAGCTGCCACAAATCCTTCATTAACCTCCCTTTCGAGGGGGGGGGGGGGGGGTATTTATTTTCAGCACGTTTGAAGAGGGGTGGGGGTCTATGAAGTTGGTGATCATTTGCATCCGAAGATCAAAATCAAATCCGAATTCCCGCAGGTTAACCATACTGGATCAGTCCACATTAACCTAGTCCCTAGGCGTTCTCTCCTGCCCCGTTGTCCGCGCAAAGTCTGGGAAAGAGCGGGCGAGAGAGGGCGAGTCTCCCTCGGTGAAGTCACAGTTCACGATAATGTCCAGGATTGAACGAGCCAGGGACTAGCTGATTCCACATGAAATATTGCAGTCGTGATTAATTAATGCAGTCTATCATTTAAGAATATGGGGGAGGGGAGGAAGGGCTTAACAGGGGGAACGAGAAGCTTAATAACTCTTTCCCCTGAAAAGGGGGAGCTTAATAGACTGGATTTACGGTAAATAAAGAAATGTTGGAATGATCTTTTTGTTTGCGGTCAATAACGTTTTCAGACATTAACGAATGCCGAAATAAGCAGAGTTGTCCCGAAGACAAAGTGTGTGAGAACACAGAAGGTGCTTACAAGTGCACTTGCAAGAATGGCTTTAAAGATGATGAAAACGGCATCTGTATTGGTTGGTATCAGCTGCGAGTTAAAGTAATGAATATTCATAGTTAAATTTATCTCTTAATGTATCTGAGTATAATCTGTTCGCAATTATCTTGACAAGAACAAGGACTGATAAAGATGAAAGTGGCGAAGAAATGAACGCCTCGCCGAATGCGGGCTGGTCATGCAACAGGGATCTGAGTAAGGTTTCCTTGATTAAACTTGTGTTCTGAATTTCATTTTGCCATTATATGAAGCGACACAAACTTAACGATATTTTTTAGGAAAATATTCAATTACTTTGCTGCGCTTCAGATACACAATTATATTTCGAGAAAGGTTGTCGCAGAGAGTACACGCGACAATCCCGAAATGTATTGTGCGTGATTTTTAGTTCACTTTTCTTGAAAGGAATTTGAAAGAATAGCACAAGAGGCCATGGAGATATGTTTGTGAGTGCTAAAGGAAAGCAACAAAAGTAGGCTCGACAGCTACAGTGTCAGGAACAGTGTATTGATCATATCCCATATTACCTTTCGGGATTGTCGCGTGCACTTTTTTCCGACAACTTTTCTCGAAATACGCTTATGCACCACATTCGGTTTTTTCGAAATTCCCGATAGTTTGAACCAAACCTAGCTTCCTTTCTCCAGTCCAACACTATAATTGTACTTCCGATTTGCTTTAGCGAAGGTGGTTCAAATATTATAGGTATTAAAAATCATTTTACGATATATTCTAGCCGACTGCGATTGTGGAGCACATGGTGAATGCCTAACAGGAAACGAATGCACCTGCCACGTTGGGTATTTTGACGATGGAGGCGTGTGCAGAGGTAAGATTTATATCATTTCAACTATTTTTTCTCCTTGCAGAACTTAGTCAACAAACGCTGGTGACTTTGGGTCACCTGTAGTGTAATAATTATCACATCTAACTCGCACATACAGGGTTAGGGTCCGAAACCTCCCCGGTGAACAAAATGCAATTTCCACAGTTTTTTATATTACTATTATACCGGCCAGTTACTTGGTTCTATTTACGCTGGGAGCGCTTATGGTTATTTCTGTCAGTTGGACGATATCACATAATTATTAACAAGCGGAAACTGAATTGTGAAATGTTCTCTCTCTTAGTCATGTCCCTTGTTCCCGAGTTATTCCCCTCTCCCAAACCAACTTCTTATGGCCAGCATTTTCTTTCCTTCAGATGTTGACGAGTGTAGAACTACTTGTATGAAAGACACCCAGCAATGTATAAACAGTCAGGGCTCCTACAATTGCAAGTGCAAAGCGGGATATGAAAAGAAGAATGGTGCAGCTGACGACGAGTGCACTAAGGGTAAAAGTTTGTCTTTCGTGGAATTACTCATAACACTTCATCCATGACGCTCAAACCTGTACGTGGTGCTAACTGCACTAAAAAATAAGTTTAAAGAAGCAGCTTATTTTTGACACATTTCCGACATTAACAGAAGACTTCGTTGACTGTTCATGTACGGGTTTGGTACTTTTATGGATTTACTCAAGGAGATGCAAAGCTAACATCCAGTTGTTGAACCTCGTAGACAACACAATGGGAACATACCGCTTAAAATTCCTAACCATGAATCGATGTTCTCTAGGGTTAACCCTTTAAGGTGATGTTACACGGGACGATTCGCAACGACGTTTTTTAGCGCAAGACAGTATTACAACATTGTTCCGAATGGTTGCAACATTGTTCCAACATTACTACACTGTGCTTTGCTCGAAATCGTCGTTTCGAATCGTCTCGTGTCACATCACCCTTACGTCCCGGAAATGACCAACATCAATTTTCTCCTTACGATATCAATGTATTATCAAGAGAAAAGGTTATGGGAATTTATGAACTGATCACTAAAAACAAAATGCTTTGTATTGAGTTTTAAACCAATGCTCTCAAATAATTCTTCAAAAAAATGTACGGACTTGAAGGTGCAACAAGCTTTCCTGGCCTCAATAAAGTACGCCCTCAGTAGTTCTTCATTCAGCAATGTTTCATCGTAACACTTTGTCCAATAGAGTACGTTTTTGTATTGATTTTTCAGTGTGCAAATGCAGAAAACATGAGAAATGTGACAAAAATGGAAATTGCAAATGCAAGAAAGGCTACATCAAGAAACAAGGGGAATGCGTACGGGTTAAAGGTTTGTGTCTCACTTATTACAGTTGAACTTCTACGAACGGCCACCTCTCTACAGGAACCACATTTTTGGCGGACAGTCCATAATTGACACTTTTTTCCACCTCTCTACAACGGCCACCTCTTTACAGCAGCCACTTTCTTCTATTCCCAAGGCCGTTGGGGAGGGGTTCAACTGTAATTGTAATATAACATCAGAGAATACTGTACGCCTTTTAAATTCTCTTTTTTGTTTCCTAAAGGGCTTACATTTCACTTCTTTCTCACACCCTTCCCACAAAAACCATCAAGGATCCTTTCACTTGTCACCTAGTCTTGTTGACATAATTTTTTTTCCTAGCGCCTTCCAAGATCAAGAGTGACGCTTACTCCACCAAGCCTTCAGGTCTCGTGACACTTCTGGCAAGTGTCCTGCTTGGAGGTCTGGCCTTAACTGCATGAATCTGGCGTTTGCTACTACTTTCACTTTTGATGTGTTGTGAACTCCGTTGAAATTTTTTTCACTTGTCAGTTGCCCTTTTTTTGACTTTCCGTATTTGTATAACACACATGTACACAACCTAATAAAATGATTTCAGTCTGAAGTTGTTGTTATTTCCGAAAAGGTAAAGTGCGCTGTAATCCTTTTTTGAAAACTGCTCTGGATTTTCTGTCTCTTTTTTACCCAAAGAACGGTAAACTGTGTAGGCTTTGATGACATTTTTGACCTTGAATTAATCTTATTTTAATGGCATTTAAACAAGTCAAGACTTGAAAACCCAGAAGGAGGTGTCTGTGTAATAGGTAGTTCTGGCCTCTAGCTAACTATCTCGATCTCTGTTTATTGAAAACGTGTCTTATACTAGCTATCAGTAAAACCTTATCAGGATCTAATACAATTGGTGACCTCTATCACAAGCACAAGTGGTTTATTTTATGTCATTGAAATATACTTCAACGAAACCGGGAGCAGTCAGCTGTAATCAAAATGAATACCTGAAATTGTTCATTAGAGACAAATAAAAATTGCATATATGACAGTGAGTGTCGTTTTTATTTACAAGTGCTGCCGGGTATAAAAATATCGAGCAAAACCGTTACTTTGAAACGCATTGCTAAAGGATTTCAACCAACATAGCAAGATTTGCGGACGATACAAACAGGATCAAGAATTTGTGAAAGAAAGGAGCCTGGATCGACTGGACGCCACTCAGCAACCCTGTAACAAAGTAAATACAATTAGAACTGGGAATGTAAGCTCCTGGGACGGAGTGTTGACTGAGCTGGGTTAAGAGGGATAACACAGGGTTAGTGCAAAATTTGGTTTCAGAAGAAATGAAAGCTTATTATAAAAAGCAAATTCAGTTTTTTTGTCTTTATTCAATTTAATGACTGAATGCTGTAAAAAGAATTAAGAAAATTTTTCGAGAAAGTGCTGTTGAACGAAAAAAAAGGAAACCCGAATTAAATTTAACTCTGGGTTAGCGGTAGTCGGCCTTCAAACAACTCACTATTGACATGTTTTTCTTAAGACGAGTACCGCACCGCAAGAATGAGATTTTCCCAACACCAAGTAGTGCGCGAATATAAACCACTGAGGGTTATATATTTTGAAGGAAAACATGATAGCCGTCGTTGTCATGGGTTTTATCATTTTTCAGTCAAGAGAGGGCACTACCTCCTTTAATAAATTAAAAATATCCGTCCTTACTTTTCTGGTGCAAAAAGTACAAGCTTTCCGGGGTGTCTATTTTGTGAGAATACGCGAAAAACCCTTAAGTTAAATCTCTGTTCTCGTAATCGTACTCGTAATTGGATCCACAGGTCTCTACTTTGAACGAGGAGATAACACAAGGGACACAAAAATCGAAGCTTTCACGCCTGATCAGAAGTTAACGAAAGCTCTCACCGTTATCCATAGAGACACATTTTCCAAACTCATCTCTGTCGTAGCCCTCAGCACAGTAACAGTCACCTTCATAACACTCTTCATTCTCTTCGCAATCACATTCGTCTGAGGCTGACAGGTTGAAAAATAGTTGGAGTGAATGGAGAGCAGTTCATATCATAAAAAGATATTTAAACGACGCTCTGCTCTTTGCGCAGAAAAAACATTGGCATTTGGCAATGTTTATTTTTGGTAGCAGCCATCAACTCGTGTCCAGTCAGTTGGTAATGATGCAGTTTTTAAAATGTTCCCATAAACTTTCTTTTTCATCCCCAGTGCCTCTCTTCTTCAATCCAGCGGGGATGAAGTGAAGAGGCCGGGGGCCTGAGGACAAGAATGACAAAAGCAAGAACCCAGTCTCTTGAACTCCAGTTTCTGGAGTGTCAAGAGAAGGCAAAAAGAACATCTTCTTTTTCTAAACTGTGTAAACCTTTCTTTTTTCTAGTAGTGGGTGTCAATTAAAAAAAATCAGGTTTGAGTTAATTAGTTTCAGGTATGAAAATGGGCAGCTAAAGACACTGATTGTTCTGGAAAATAATAGGAAATTTTTTTCTATATTGTGAAATGATATTCAGGGAGCTCATAAGGTCGCAACTGACCTATACATACTCCGTCCCGTCCCTCGGTGAATCCTCGAGGACACTTGTCGCAATAGTATGAACCAACTGTATTTCGACAACGATTTCCACACCTTGCCTTCAAAGTTTTGCACTCATCGATATCTGAGACGTAAAAACACATGTCGTTTCATCCATACAGTTCAGCCCTGCGTGAATTATGGAAAAATGATCCTACACTTCTGTAATGGCAAAAGGCCAAAATGATGAAATGTCGGTGCGGTTAAGTGTCATAGGATGATGAACGGACGGTGGAATGAGTCTGACAGCATAGTGATGATCCAACAAGTGAGATAATATGTCATTAGAATCGCTGTGGCAGGGACCCGGGGGCTTGGTTAGTAATTAGAAATAGTAAATATGTTATTATCCATTGACCTGAGGGCTTTTTAGGGATAATTTACTACACTGGATGGAGGACGTTTGCCAGATTGCTCTTGCTGAAGTTTACGAGTAACCAACAGAAGTGATGAATTATGTACTTCCCCTAATGTGAGTGTAACTGAGATAGACCACCACAATGTACACCAGGGACACATCTCCTGCTCTAATAAAAGTTTGTTGGTTCTATGAAGTCCCACAGAATTACTGCACGTGCAAGGGTCGTGAAAGGGGGCTTAAATTTTATCGTCGTTATCTCAGACGACTTTCAAGCCTACAGGTTTCATTTATTCAGTATCTTACCTTCACATGTTTTACTCTTAGACAGTCTAAAGCCCTTATGGCACCTGCAAATAGGAATTTGAGGCAGAAGTGGATCGGCCAGACATGAAGCTTTTCCTCCACACAATAACAGAGTAGCGTTAGAACATGGCACAGCATCTGTCAAGAAAAAGAGAAAGTTATACGGACGGATAACGTCATATCTTGTACTATTCAGCCTTGCACAGCTATTGCATAGTGGCGAGTGTGTATATTGCGCACACTTGCCAAAAACCTGATCAACCTTACCCTTGCCACCCTTGAACAAAAAAATCCGGTAAACTGGTCTCAAATCTAAGGAAAGAAACAGGAAAACAGCCCTATATTTGAGCGGTGAATGGCACAGCCGCGATGTCGCGTTGTGTGGGTGCCAGTAGAGCAAAAATAGAGACTAGCCGATCGTTATGTTTGAAATGTATCAAACGTTTGTGTCAAATGACTGTAACTGTCGCAACGATCTGAACAAATATAAGGATACCTAGCCTGCGAGTAAGCTGCCCATTTGGGGGAGTCGCGAGGTTCGCAGCACGCGAAAGGAGACGCGATTGCGACGGGCGGCGTGGAAAAAACGGTCGCTCGCGCTTTATTTCGCGGCTCGCTTGGCGCGCCATAATAGGCCATTTGCACTAAGAGGCCATGTGACATTTTTTTATGAAAATGAAAGTTATATGATTTTGCCTTCGAAAAACGATTAGTGGGTTATATCTTAAACAAAATTATAGTGATTTCGTTTTTCAAACCCGCACCATTTTCTTAAAATGAGTAAGTTCGTAGCTGGTCACGTGACCAAAATGTGATTTTTAAAATTATGAGTTATCTCTTTTTCAACGCAAATTTTGCACTTAATCTTTAAGGAAAATGTTGAAAAGATGATGTGGTAACGTTTACAGCACATTTGAGCGTAACTATCAAACGTTTAACAAGATACAAGCAAAAAGTAGTTTTGGCGGCCATGTTGGAGGGCAAGAGTATGCCCTCCAACATGGCGGCCAATACAAATCATACCACTTTCTTGAAAAATCAAAGTGCCATAAAATATCTCCTTTAAATGCGTTTCCCCTCAAATTTCGGGTGTAAAATAATTTTTATGTGCTCTGTCAATTTTTGGCATCAGCAAGATATCCAACTCATTGTTTAAAGGAAGCATTGGTCACGTGACCTCTTAGTGCAAGTGGCCTATTGGAGACCTTGCTCGTAGGCTACTGGATGCCAGGCTTTACTCACCTCTGCAGAATTTGCCATTGCCTGTTGTACTTCCTTGGCAGATGCAATTCCCGAAGAAACACTTGGCTTTAGGATTGCATTCACTGGCCTGTTTACATTTTTGCAGAGGGGCTGTGTCAAGACAAATGATTCTCCCAGTTATTGTTATTGTTATGTCTGATTTTTCTGTACCAAGTTGAAGTAAGTGCGTAATTGGTAGATATTTCGAAGAGGATTTAAAGAGATTGATCTGAATAAAATTGGAAACCTTTCGTCTTAAACTCGTTCATGCATTAATCAGCATCGGTCAGATTTTTCAAAAATAAGTATATTTTTCATGAAAAAAAAATCAAATTTAAATCTGGCCGATATCCTGCCTGAATGACTCAAAAACCCAGGAAAGGTGACTTAAGGAAGTTGAAATCAAAAAACATTTCACTGGGGTACGTGCATCCCCCGGACCTCTCTAGAAGCTTGCGTCCTCGACGCTCTTTTAGGAAATCGGTCAGTATTTATCCTAGATCCGCGCATGAGTATTCCCCACTTGCTCTTTAAGGAGAATGGGTACAAGCCTTCCGGGATCGTTTGGGTGGACAAGCGTTGCTTATTATTGGTTAATGTTTGCCTTGAATACCATCAACCAATCATGACTAACGCTTGTCCACCTAAACCATATCAGAAGTCACTGCACCCAAAGCACCCATACGCATTTGATCATATTTACATGTATTTTGCGCAATATAAATATTAAATTATTCTTATTATTAAGCTTGAGCCTATTCTCCCTAGAGTGTCTAAAGTGGCGTATTACGAACTAACCCACTGTGGTTAAAGCTCGTGGAGAAAATAAAAAATAAATTCATACGTTCAATTTTAACAGTGCTTCAATCAACACAAAGCGACATGTTTTTGAGAAAGAAACGCCTAAGAAATAAATTAAAGAGTAAAGTTAATTCTATATCTTACCTAGCAGGCACTCTTTTCCCTTCTTTATAAGCTCATCTTTGCACTTGCAAGCAAACCAGTCACAATATGCATTGCTAGCACATTCCTCGCTTTTTTGACATTCTAAAGAATAAAACGAAGGAACAGCGGCAATCAACTACGCCACTGAATCGTAGTCGACAGTTACCGGCACCGTACAAACGACTTATTGACGGAATCAAGCAAAACTAACTACGAGAGAACGACTGGACAACTGACAATTTGACCAACAGTAAACGACTGTTTAACTAAGACAATAGATGGATCGAAACGCACCAATCACATTACGAATCTTCATAGCCAATGACATCACGGCTTAACTGACAGACGACCAATAAAATCGCGACTTAATTGAGCAATCAGGTCAATAACGAGACTTTAATACCATCAACTGACGTGATACAACTCACTTTGACTCTAACGATGACTACCGCACCGACGAAACGTCAGTCACCGTTTACCGGGACGATCATACTCAACCTACATATACTTGTGAAATGGCTCCTTGGTTCAACCTTCCACAGTGTTAATTAAGATATATCGTCATAAAGCACCCAGATCACACCGGTATCTGACTTATTAAGCAGGACTCTAGGTTTTGTAAGTAAGATCTGGGGACGAGATTACCAGAGGATGAGAAAGATGGAAGAGGGACCGGGCCCTACCTACACATCCCCTGGGGAAAAGATCGTAATATCCTTTGTAACACTTGCAATGACCATTTCCCAGTGGATTTAGTGGTTCTCCGACGCATTCACCAAAGTCACCAAACTTCTTACACATGCCCAACCAGTTCTTCGGACAGTCCTTTGCATCTAAAACACAAAATTGAGAAATAAATTCATAAATATTCGATTTCAAAATAATAAAGCTTTTTCAAATGAAGTCTAAATGGTATACTTCTGAAACTATCCTTTGAATGCTTTGCCATTCACACACTCTTTAAGTTAGTAACACGGCCGAGTGCGAAAAATTCCCGAGTTACGAATGTAATTATGGTTGTGCGCATGCGTAACGTACTGGCCATGGTTAAACCGCGGAGTTGGTATGTGTGCTTCAGTGCTGATATTGGTAGAGTAACATACCACGACAGTATTCCCCATTGCCAACAGTTCTTCCCTGGCACATACATCTCCCATCTTCGCATTTAGCTTTCGGGTGACAATGATTGTCTTTCTTACACACCGGACGGTGTTCTGCAAGAGATTATTTAAAAATAAAAATTCGAGGACAACAAGAAGCACCGTGTCTCAGAAAAAAAGGATAGCGCCTACGTCCTGTGTTTTGCACGAGGCCTAATGCATAACATTGCGACATAAAGCGTTTTCCTGCAAGGTCTGCAATAGTCAGGAGCCTAGGCTCCTGACCAGGTTTAAAAAATAGTTGCGAATGATTTAGCTATACAAAGGGTATTATCGTTTAGCCTTTGTTTGTACGAGTACTTGACTCATTTTTGCCGGCTTTTTCATGAAATGATTTCCGGCTGAAGACGACTACATCGGAAGACTGCCAACAAGCTATGCGAGCTGATCACTTGCATTAAACGATGTATGACTAAGGTCCAATAAGCAAAGTACTCTTGTCTTCTGGAAATTTTTATGATGATCACATCGTAACTGTGTGCAGCAACTGTTGAAAGCAGTGAGTCGTTTCATGATTCAATGATTTGATGGAAACTTGTGAGTTTCTAAGAATTCACCGACCTACGCAATTGAAGAAAGCGCATCAATCAGAAACCACGTAATACTGAATGGTTAAAATGTATGTGCGCATGCAGTGTATGGATTAAACCAAAAATTATATCACAGAAAAATTACCTCTTAAGAAACGATAAGGGGACTGGTGCCGAAACTAAAAATGTGTCCCGCAATTGTTTCTGGGATAGTTAGTCGGGACACGCCGGTCAGCTATTGGCCAATTTTTTCCCTATCATTAATAACAGCCCAAGGTGTCTTTGCGACAGTTAACTGCGCTTAGTTTCTTTCTCGTTTCTAAAGTGGCGAATGTATCATGAAACAACTTTCTTTGCATTAATCCGCAATAGATGACACGGCGGCAATCTGATGTAGCGGTAAGTGTTTTAAGCTATACATAAACACACACAAAATTGCGTAAATTACTGAATGTAAGGCAGAGTGAACAGGGTGACATTTTGACTTACTATTCTGAATGCAGCGACTATGACTCAAAATGAGTTCATCTTGGCAGTGGCATTTATTCCTTATACACCTTCCATTAATGTTTCCACAGTGACCGTCTGTGAAGCATTCTGTGAAACAGGAGGGAAAATTTAGTTTACCAATGCAAAGTTTTTAAGTTGCGCGTGAAAATGTGTCAGTGTTTTTGTCCAATTGCAATGTGCGACTGTTTCGGACGTGAAGTTTGACCCAGTCTCTTGCGTTCGTAGTCTCGCAATATACAGCGTCCCTAAAACAATATAGTGCAATCCGACACAGTGGAGAACCAACCAGGTCATAAACACCGATGGTCACACGCATAACCCCGGACTGTCCAAAAGCCTTTTCTTTAAGTCGCAATCCCTTGAATCTCAGAAGATCAAATAACTACTAGGCACATATCGAGAATAAACTCCAAGAGTATAGCCAGGCTTTTTGGCAGTGGCTTAATTTCTTGAAATTTATATATCTAGAAATTGATCAAAAGACAGTTTACTAAATTCTTAGAGAAAGGGATGAGAGGAGGTTTAAGCCCCCTATTTTCGAAACAGAAAGAACAAACAAACAATAACAACAACAACAAAGCCTTTGAACACTATTGAACAAGTGAATTGTTGAATAAATTAGACAGTGCTCACCTACGCAATTTCCGTGTTCATCAGTTCCGATTCTACATAAACACCAGTGATGCTGTGGGTGAATGGGATCCATCGCGCAATGATCATTTAAACCGCACCAATTTTTAACGCAAGGCAGCCATTCTGGTTGTAATGGGACAAGAAAAATTTTAAAAGTAGCTTAGTAATGAGCGCAAATTCTACTTGGTTGTACGGATAGGCAGATTTAGAGTTACGTGCCAACTGCGAGTGCATTTTCAGTCTCACTACGCTGCAAAGGAGAACCTGCTGGCTGCCGTCAAGAGAACAAGCTGCCAATCAGAGCCATAGCCTTATTTGGCTTAGCCAGGGGAGACTTAGTGCGCCGACCAAACGGATCGAAGCCTCCAAGAACGAGTTTTCCACCAACTCTGTGGGCTAAAACAATCTCTACCTTAAACAGAAGGCAACTTGAACAAGACCATCACGGACAGGGCATGTTGTCACCTACCCATCGGCTATTTCAAAATCCCTAATTAACTCGCCAAATAGACAATACTTATATCGTACGATATTACAGTGCAGTGTACGTGTTATGTTAAAAAAATGATTATGTATTAATTGCTACTTAAATAGACATTACGTTTTCGGCAGTACTCTCCATTTCCCGCCATATCGGAACAGACACAATGTCCATTCATGCAACTGGCATGAGGATGGCAGTCTTGCTTTGCTTTGCACTTCTTTCGCGGTGCTGTAGGAACAAAACAAGGGGCGCAGGTTAGTAATTATACGACCCAAAATGCTTCATGTCGTCTTGATTTTATGTCAGCCGGAATTGAACTGAGCCTGCAAATCGCTGTCAGAGCACCACGGCTATCGAGCGAAACTTTTCAACCATCATTGTGACTAAGGACTAGTGGGATTTCTTTCACTGCTTACTGGCGTGGCTCAACTTAATTACTTCGTTGCTGCCGCTGACTCTTTCTCTTTATTTATTCTCCTTTTCTCAGACATAATTTGCTGGCATTTATAGCTACTGATAAATGCTAGGTGTCAAATAAAGTTTATGTGCGTATATATCTGATATATCAGTTCAGTGGACTTGTACATGTGTTCCGCTAATGTCTGAATCGGTACAACTGACGCATGCGAACTAGTTTTCTTGTGTACGGACGACTGTGTAAAGCTGCTATATTCCCATAAAAAAGCTATAGTTAAAATAAGTACTCACAGCACCATGGCATGCACCTTCCCACCTTTGTTGCAGGTATTTCCATCACCCTGTAGCTCAGCCCGACAGTGACAAGTTCCATCTGTGCATTCAGCCCATACCTTGCAATCACTGTTACTTTTGCATCCGGTTCGTCCAGGCGCTAGAAATGGGCGTAAAAAGAAAATTCAGGTTAACACAACTAACCACAGGCTCACCATAGCCTAACACTCTTCCTGCAGGAAAGCCCCCAGAAACAATGCTACTCCACCCAGGATGGGTGCCCTGTGAACAGGCTCTACGTTTGGGGGAACAGGGCTAAAAATCGCAAGGACGCGGCAAGAGAAAAATCTAAATGTAGACACGACCGTCACAGTCATGTGGTAATTGTAATTTGAGCAAGTGCAACTTAAGCCAAAAAACAATTTTAGGGCTTCAACATCGCAACTCCCTTAAGTCAGCACCAGCTCAAAAAATACATGAATGCATATGAAACATTCTAAAATGAATGAAACATTATTGTAAATAGGTTTTATTTAACTGGAACTTTGAAAGAAGGCAAGAACGGTAAAAGTTGAAATTTGTGTACGACAAAATGCCAAATATAATCTCAAAGGAAATCCACTGCCTGAAAACAAAACCGTTTCAGAGTCAAGACTTAGCTAATTCCTTCATAAATTCTAATAAATAAAACTGAGTAAACAGCAACTGTAATCTCACCAGGTCGGCATGTGACGCCATTTCCTACGAGACCGTGCCTGCACTGACATCGTTTGGTTTTAGAGTTACAAAAGGCTAATGGCGGACAATACTGATCACCTAAACACGGTCTCTTGCCATCAGGATCCTCTGTTAGTAATAAATTATAAAACTTATTGAGACAGAGTACAGTGGTAGATGAATTCATATCTTTAATTGGCAGGTGATGGTCTCGCCCATCCACTTCCTAAGATAATAGGGGGGCCATAACCTGTAAAATAGGGACCGAGTAAGATCCGCTGACGGCAACGAAAACGTAAAAAATGCAATAGGTTTAAGTTAGCTAAACAATGCTTGAAATTTACAGGTGCGACACGCTTTTTTGCTCATTTCTTATTGTCGTCCCTTCACGACTATACGCTTGAAAATACCCAAATTTCTCGTTTTAGGAAGGACATAAACAAGGGACGACGAAATTTTCTTTCTCTTTCTGAACTTGAATATTGTTCCTACGAATTATACTCCATGACAGTTTTTACGTAGTAAGTTAGTTGGAATAGTAATCGCGATGGAGATTGTAAGAACGCGAATTCACTTTTTAAGCGACGTTTTTTTGCCGCCGTCGCCGTCTTCAGATGTACAGGTGGGGGAACAAGTTGTATTATGGGAAATGCGCGTGCACATTACCTGCTGCTTTTAAACATCCGAGTACACCTGCCCTTCCAAAATGTCCTTCGTTACATTTGCAGAAAACAACTTCGATAGAAACTTTATAGGACCATATACAGTGTGCGTTGGTATAAAGTGGTGGATTAGATGAACAGCGCTTTTCATGATAAGGGGGGCATCGGTAGAAAACTGAAAAACAAAAGAAAAAAAATCAAAATCAGGCCATGATTAAAACGGTGCTCGTGACGAAAGTAACTTATTTGAGACTACATTTACAGATTAGAAAGAAGAGACCCAGATAGAACAATTCAGGAGTGGAACTAAATTTTTGTAGAGGTTTTGTTTTGAGGAAGGGCAATTTTCGTCTTTCACCAACAGCCGTATCTTAAATTGAGATGTAAAATACTGTTTTTCTCTTGCTTGGAATTAATTTTCGCATTCGGGCCGGAATACAAACAATGTTAGACTGTCACATCCAGGTAATGTTGATCCATGACTTGATTACATTTCTGCCGGTACCGGCCACTTCATCTTTAGGGTCGCTTTCTGAGACTCGGATCAAAATTGGAGTACATTTTTGAGGAGGAAATTACTTACAGCCTTCACCAAACACCAGCCTCCCCCCCCAAAAAAAAAAACGGGGGTGGAAAGAAAGAAAAGAAAAAGAGAAAATTCAACTAGCAACAAATTTGAAGTGATAAACTGAATACCAGTATAGCCTGGGAACAGGTTCGTTGTTGGGGAAAAAGCGAAGAATCGCCGAGCGAATCAAGCGAGGGATACCCGAGGGATAAGGAGAGGGGAAAGGCTTCGAAGAATCTCCCCTCATTCTCCTCATTCCCCTTTCATTTTTCCCCGTCATCTCTTTGCGATTTTAAACCCCCTTTCTCTAAGACGGAAAGCCTGTTTAAAGGCTTTTATACCAATAACAAAATACTCACGATAAGAGTCACAAATAAGCCTTCCATCTCCTCGAGCGAGTGGGTTTGTACAGTGGCATTCACCTCGCAGACAGACAGCTTCACCTTTCAAACAGTCATCGTCTGTGATGCACTTGGCGGGGACAGCTAGAACAGAATGTTCTTCCTTAATGGGCTATTTCTGAGTTGGCTCAAGCCTCTGTTTGAAAGCGAGGCTAAGTGTGAAGTCATTGATGTATGTGAACATTTTCATGCAATAGGCCAGTTGCACTATGAGGTCACGTGACCAATGCTTCCTTAAAACGATGAGTTGGAATCTTGCTGATGCCAAAAATTGACAGAGGACATAAAAATTATCTTACACCCGAAATTTGAGAGGAAAACCATTTAAGGGAGATATTTTATGGCACTTTGATTTTTCAACAAAGCAGTATGATTTGTATTGGCCGCCATGTTGGAGGGCATACTCTTGCCCTCCAATATGGCGGCCAAAACTACTTTTTGCTTATATCTTGTTAAACGTTTTATAGTTACGCTCAGATGTGCTGTAAACGTTACCACATCATCTTTTCAACATTTCCCTTGAACTTCAAGTGCAAAATTTGTGTTCTGAAAGATGTAATTCCTAATTTCAAAAACCACATTTTGGTCACGTGACCGGCTACGAACTTACTCATTTTAAGAAAATGGTGCGGGTTGAAAAACCAAATCACTATTCTATTGTTTAAGATATGACCCACTAATCGTTTTTCGAAGGCAAAATCATATAACTTTCATTTTCATAAAAACGATGTCACATGACCTCTTAGTGCAAATGGCCTATTAATTCTCATGCAAATAAAACTCATTTTCACAAGAAAAGTTTTGCACTTAGACTCATATTGAAAGAGTGAGTGTAGTTGGAACTCGGAAATGGCCGATTGCTTTTCAATGGTACTGCAATTCTTCTCCGAAGAAAAAAGAAACAAATGCAAAAAGACACTCTAGCATTAATATCCATAATCGGCTCCTGTCTCTACTTACGCATTTTCCATATTTGAATAGATGATTGCCAGGAACGTTGAACAGTTATGAACAACGCAAGAAGAACTAAACCTTTTTCAGCGATATTTCTCATTCCTCATATTGCAATGAGCAACTGAACATGGCGCGTGCAATTGTAATATATTTGTTACGTCTTTAAAAAATTCTTAATCCCTAAATTAGAGCGGTCACCGGTTTAGTTACGTGCGTGTTCACTTTTGATTGGCAATATTCGCATGCAACTTTTTAGTTTGTTGAATAAAATTTCTTTACTTCCTGATTAGACGGTACTAAAACCACAAGGTAAAGCCAGCATTCATTCCTTAAAGGTGATGTTACACGAGACGATTCGCAACGACGATTTTTAGCGCAACACAGCGTTGCAACATTGTTACAACATTGTTTCGAATGGTTACAACATTGCTCCGACATTGCAGCGCTTTGTTGTGCTTAAAATCGTCGTTGCGAATCGTCCCATGTAACATTCCCTTAAGGATTTTCTTGCGTTAAGTGTTCGACGCAAGGATCGATCGTGAGTTCGTTAGGTTTTACTCTAAGGATACTATTATTTACATACGGTTTAAAAAGTTCAGTTTTGGGAACTGTATATTCTCGGTAAGGACTTCAATTTCGTGATTTTGGAAAGATTTGGCTACGAAATAGGATAAATTCCGCGAGTACATGAATTTTGGCGTATTCCAGTAGATGCATTCTGGCTGGTCACAATAGCCAACGAGTAATCCCAGATCTCTTGTCGACCAAGCTTCGCCTACAAGAGATCTGGGTACGACATTAACCAACGTGGTATCTCTTCACGCACGCTTGTTTTTAGTACAAGAGAACTGCAAATTTAATATCGCACTTAAAGTTAACAAGACTTCACAGATAACACAGATTTACTTAAAAACTTTACCAAGTACCAAAGTAACCATGAATTCTCCTTATTCTTCAAGATAGATTTTATTTCTTTCATGTGAACTTATCTTTGATTTTCTCCGTTCATAATTGGTTATGAGCACGACTCAATCACCTGATTTGGTATTTTTACGTACAATAATTACGGTACACTGTCTTACAAATAAGAACACTCCATAATAGCGGAGCACCATGGGTAAGAAAATTTCCTAGAAATTTTGGTAGTCACGTGATTTACGTCCGTCCCTCCGCACCACAGGGAAACCAATGTGGAATGACCTTATTTACCTTTTGTGCGGAAACTGCAATCTGTCGAGTCTTTTTTTTCCAACTACATTTTAATGTCTAAGCTGACGTGGATAACAGAGAAATGGCTAGACCGAGAGATAAAAAGCAAAGGAGACTGAAAATTTCGTTAGCAACACAACATGTAAAGCGGTCGCGAGAAAATGAGAAATATTAGCGGCCAAAAGGGTGAAAATGAGCGGTAGTGAAAGAGAAAGCGAAAGGAACACAAGCAACAAAATTTTTTTTTGAGCACATACGACATTCCCTCCTTAAAAAGTGTAACTAGAAAGTTTCCCGCTGCAGTCGTGCAAAACAACGTCAAAAAAATTCACAAAAAAGTGTGCGGCAAGTGCAAAATTGTTGGTTTTTCCGCTAATTCAACCCTTTGTTGTTCTTTTTTTGCCATTCTCGTTGCCCTAGTCGCTTAGCGTTACACGATTTTAGCCCTGGCTAAATCTGTATATTACATGTCACTATAAGATAAGTGTCATTCTTGCACTGATTCTTCTCTCTTGATTCTTGGATCGATTGCAATTTTCATTGAATTTAATATCATCGATTTAATCTGTTGGAATTACGTTCCACTCAAATTCTGTCGCAGGTTTGATTAGCTGCTAATATCATAAGATTCCCTGTCATCTATAAACTTTCCTTTATTTTGTTATTACTGCACAAATTAGACCACTGCTAGCGCGCTGTCAGTCGTTGGATTTTGAATATGATTACGGAGCAAATATAACGTCATATTAAAAAAATAATAATAAGATAGTTTCCTTAAACTTCAACAAACAAGAAGACATTGCTGAAACAACTCGTGCGTCACGGTATTGATAGTTAAACGAAGGATACTTTTTCCGTCTAATGAAATTAAACAGCTAATTGTTCACTTTATTGTTTTAATAATAAACAATATACTATTCTTAGCCGAAACTGAACAGAGGTTTACGTTTTTCTAATATCATGATGCCCACTTCACAGAAAACCCGCCTTTTAGCACGTCACAGAAAATTGCTTCCTTGGTAATAACACAGAGAATTTAATATGGTGTTTTTTTTAAAGTCCAATTGACAAATATTTCCTGCGAAAAAGTAATATTTCACTGACACTACCCACTTTGTTTGTATAATTGGAAATAAATAGACCCCTGTTTGCAGTGTTAAAATTAATTATTGCGAAAGTTAAATAGTCTGAAATAGTTAATTTGCCCACACTAAAAGTCTGATTTATACAAAATGCATCTCACGTTTCGAACATCTGCTTTTGAAGCGAAACTGTTTTTGAATACAATTTGGAAACTCCAAAAAAGGCAGCAGGATTAATTCCTGCTGTTAATCTATACCGGTCCATAATTTTGGTTATCGCACGTCAGTTCCGCATCGTGGGTACTTATCAACACATTTTACTTGGAAATATTGGTTTCAGGGTGATAAGCGTGTTATTGAAAGTCTAGCTAGCTCGCAAACATGGAGGCAAGCAAACGTTTTCCGACGAATAAAACCATGGCTGCGACAAATGAAAAAATGACAAACGAGACTCGCAACTTCAGGAAAGTTGCTCGTCAAGTCATGTTGGCAAACATGTTTACGAGAAGGAAACTAAACGTACAATCGCAAACGTTTGCCAAAAAGGCAGCTGGCCGCGGGGAGCGGTTAGCTGCGGTGAAAACACAGCGAAAGCACGATGGACCCATACATGAACTGAAACCGCCGCTTAAAAGACGAGGAACTCCTGAACTGTTTCCGATGTCGGATGAAATGAAACAAACCGTGATTTCACTAGGAAAAATGGATCTCCTACCAAGTAAAGAAAGGCAAAAAAGCCCGGAAGAAGCGTTGATGGAAAAATCCCGAAAGGCCAGTAAATTTCGCGATAAAACTCGGCGAAGGATCGTTCATCCGCAAAGGTTTATTCGTAACATTCGATCTTCTATCAATAATTCAGAAAAAAATATTGAAAACGGCGTTCATCGCGAGGAAATAATTAACGAAGAGGACATTAATGACTACGAAGACAGCCAGGAGAACAAAAAGCGAGAGAATTGTAATGATAAAGTCAGGAGTGATGTCTTACCAAGAACAAAATTAGTCTACAACGATCTATCACGTCCACTATCTACCGAATCTCACCCAAACGCAAAACTGTCCGCGAAAAGTCAATATTTTCCTTCAGTTAGGCGTACATTGTGCTTGTCTGGCTACAGTGATCTAGGACCCAGATTATCAACAAGAGCGGTGAGACGAACTAGAAGTCAAGGAACATGGCCAATTAACAATGCTTTTCCCGACTTAAGAGTTTCTTTTAATGGGCAACACCATTTTCCCACGACAAGGCAAAATAAGAACAATGCTTGGATAACAGGCAGCGCTATTTCGAGATCTACAGATGAAAGTGTTAAAAACGAACCCCAAATAGTCAATACCAGGCGCTGGAAAAGCGTCGAAAATTTAACAAGAGAAATTGAAGAAAAATGTTTATCTTGGCTCGAGACTCGGTACGGTATGAATCAGTGACGATGGCAGTTAAACGAAATATTATAAAAATAGATTTAAACAAGCAACCGTTTTTTAACGTTATAATAACTGCAAATTATAGATCTACCAAGTCCTTGCGGCTGCAAAAAAAATTTGTTATTGTAAAAAAATGCAAATTTACTACGGTCTGCTACCATATCTTGCCATAATACAATTATACCACCTTCTCCACAATCATGAATTACTCCTAATAAAAGTTGGGAACATTTCTATTTTTCTCTCAGTGCCTTTTTAAATGAGTTTAACTTATAATTGTTTTTCTTGTGCTAAGAAATGGACATTAAACTGTACGAAAGTCAACTACGACAGGCTTCGTGCAGAGACAGGTAAAAAAACTTCATTTTTCATGAGGGTTTTTTTTTTTAATTATTAGCAGCTGCTAGACTGTACTAATGTATGCGAGGTTTTCGAAAAGCTGTTTTTAATTTGAAGAATACTTCGTTAAAAACGCGACCGAGCAAACAAAATTTAATGTTTAGGAGTATTTGTAGAGTCGGTCCTTGTACAATTGTCACTTTTTAAGACTTGAGAATGGAAAAACAAATTCAGCGTGATCGTAAAGTTTGTTCTTTTAAATTGAGTCTGGCATCAAACAGAAAAACTTTCCCTGCACGTCACATACTTTCATCTGATAATTTATTCTTGAACCAAACGGAACAACAAAACGCTTATACAACGATGGGATGTCTCGTTAGCACATTTTTCGAACTGAACGTTTAGTCATATTTAATAGGGTACTCGGCGACTCGTTGGATTAAATCATATTTCATTTTCCCATAACATTACTGTTCAAAACCGCAACTTAATGGACTGGACGTCAAAAGATTTATAATTTTGTCAAATCATGCTAAGTGATACCCTGTATTCATACGCAAATCATTCAAACATAGTACGTACGTAAAAGTTAAGGTCCGTGTAAGTCTCACGTTTTTTTGTTTACTTTGTAACCTTTGTAACCCAAAACGGTATTCCTTTATTCATGCACTTTTCTTCTGTAACAAAACATTAACTTTGACTTCTTAACAATCATTTTCTCCAAAAAAAACCCACTACTTTGGAGAAAGGAATGAAACGGTGTTGCCATGTTAACGATTTTAAACAGCTGGCATTTGCCTGTTTTTTATTTACGTTCAATTGCAAAATGGCCTCATACTGTTAAAGCACATATTGGTGGCAGCAAAATTAATATTTTTTAAATAAATTTAAGAACGGTTTCTCTTGTTCCCAGTTGGTTGTCGGTAACCCAAATGCGGCTACCCGTGGACAAAAGCGAAAACAAAAACAAAAATATTGGAATTATAAAAAAGTCATTGATTTGGAGCTAAGTAAAAAGAGAAGAGAGCAAAAAGCGCGTGAAACGTCTTAAGATTGTCCTCAGAATTTCTCTCGCAGCTCTTGGTCACGTGATGGAATTCGTATCATTTTCGTTTCAAGCATGCGCACAATTAACTAATATTGAAATGCACTGATTTACCTTTCTTTCGTTCCTGCTTGTTTTTCGTTGTTTTTTCATTTACTAGGCGTCATGTTCCATTTAATAAACGTTCATGAAAAAAGGTAATTTAAGGACACAAAATTCTTGTTTAATTTCTTTAACTGAGGGCAGAAGAACTTCTCAAGTTGACAAATTGTACATAGGCGATATTCAAGTTTATTTTTTCCCAAAATTAAAGAAAAAAACATTTTAGGCTGGATACTTGTACAATTTACAGCCTACCATTAATTATTATTACATGAAAAAAATGATCTTACCCTGGAGCTTCCAGATCAACAAGAGAAAGAGAAATAAAAACTTAAAAAGTTAACAAAAGCATCTGAACTTTCTGCAAAGGCCGTGGAAATTTCTTTAGGCCTTTTATCAATATCATGAAAAATTCTAAATATCTTCGCCTTAGATTTCTTTACAGTGTTTAGCTTAATCTTGAACAAGTTTTAAACTTTTAGGGATCACTTTAAAATGCTGTCATATTGATCTCATGTTACCATCGAAGGAGACTCTGCTCGCAGGGTACATGTACTACTGGTCCATATAATTTCAGCGCGTCAAACAAATCATTTGCGATCTCCTACAATGTATCAATTATTTTCACAGTTATTCGTGACCTGGCTAACGCTAGAAAAAAGGAATACTGTGGGAAATAAACTACGTAGCGTTGCTCTCAGTCTGCCACATCTCACCAGGAAAATACATTGAACATCCCATGGTAAACTGCTTACCGTCCGCATTTTCTCTTAAAATCCGGGGACCAGTTCTTTTCTCAGCCAGCGCGAATGCAAACAACGACGTTACAATAAACTCGTTGGCGCGGCTTCGCCGCTCGCTTGCATGGGTTACGTGTGGAGTAACTTTGTAAAGAAAAAAAGGAGCCTGCTCGTAGTCTAATTCCAAGGAGAAAAATAACTTTTCAGGGATTATATGTAATTCGAGGAGCTTTCAGTCTCCTTGAAAATCCAGTGTAATGTTTGTAACCTTTTAAACTTTGTTGCTT
Organism: Porites lutea; assembly: GCF_958299795.1. NCBI lineage: Eukaryota > Metazoa > Cnidaria > Anthozoa > Scleractinia > Poritidae > Porites > Porites lutea. The sequence goes on from NC_133201.1 coordinate 1,877,659, forward strand.
TCTTAAATTCGAACAAAATTCGGTTCTGAGTGTTCTAAAATCAAACAAAGAGACTGCCCATCCACTTGATTCACGCCGCGAGATGATTGTCAACTCTGTGTCTGAATTCCAGTCCAGGAAAAATTGCAACTTCTGCTCATACCGAATTCGAGTCAAGGAAGGCATTGCAAAGAAACAAAAGTGCCCACTGCAAGATATCGTCTTCCACCCTACATTCTGCACTGTTCAGTACTGCAGTTAGAGCAGAGGTTGAGTTATCCCTGTAACAAATTACTGTTCATCCTTGGAATCGTGTGGCTCACTTGCTTCATCAATGTCGTCAGGTTTAAGCTTCTTTCTTTTGCGAATGTCATTTAAAGTCTCTTCTATTGATCGAAGATCTCTTTTGTTTTCACTGGGAACTGGAAAAATGAAGAAATAAAAAAATTAAAGGGAAAGAATATTAGCAAAAACCCAGCTTTGTAGTTACGCTTCTATCACGTATGGTTATTGAGCACAGAAATGCCTGTATAGCAGTTATTTACGAACACAAAATGACTGGACAAACGATGACTTACAGTAAACGGCTGTTATAACTGTGATGGATTGAAATGCACAGGTAACTAACTGTCAACAACAGTCCTAATCAGGTGTGCATTCACCCAAAGGATCATACTGTGTTTACCCGAAGAAGGGAGGCTTATTAAATTTGTATGCCTCAAATGCAACGTTTATTTGAGGGAGGCATTTATTTGAAAGTTGGACGTGACTTTGAAGATTATATCAGGGCCGCAGTGCTTACTCGGGGGTGGCGCTTTTTATCCTTTTGGTCCCCAAATGTGGCACTTATTTGAGGGCAGCACGTAATTGGAGGCGGCGCTCATTCGAATGAATACGGCATTCTACCTATTCAAAAAAAAAAACAGTGGTTAATATCTTTGGATGTGGACTCACCGTAGCCATAAGCAGAGTTACTTTTGGTAGCTCTTGCAGCATCTTTTCCACTGTCAACTCCTAATAAGTGTTTATACTTGTCTTTGTAATATGTGGCAGGTGGTTGAGAATGAGATACTCTTGAAGTCTTTTGTGCTTTGCTAACAGTGCTGGCATTATCATCTATACTCTGCAAGAAATTATACTGTTATTCAGAAAGCATACACTACTTTGGTTCCCACAAGAAGTAGCCTCCTACACAGACATTCGTTGGCTCATCACGCAATCCTTCCTCTTGGGGAAGGAATGTGTGAGAAACCCCTAAGAATGTCGGTGTGGGAGGCTCGCCACAAAGGCAACCTGATCCCAGTTAGTGACATTTTGAAATTAACTATCTCCAACTCAATTTAGAGCAAAGCCAATTGTCTACAATAATTTGTTAGAGTCACTCACTGCAGCATATGATATTAGCAAAGGCTTAAGAAATTCAAGTTTTTTAAGGAGGATGTCTCCCCTGTTGTGCGATTTCTGAATAGAGTTGAACTTCAATGTGGTTTCACCTCTCGTGAGTAACTATTCTAGGTCTAGGGATCTGAAGGCATCAACATTTATGAAAAACTATTACGTGGCCTTCCTTACCTTAGCTTGCTCCTTAGATTTGCTTACATTTTCAGGATCAAACTCCTGGATAAAATAAACAGCAAAATGTTATTTTAATGCCAGAATACAATCATGAAAGTAAAAAAAGGTTCCTCAGAGTTTTAAAAGATTTTAAGTTTACCATCATCGTGCATGCTTAATGTGATTCTACTTTAAAAGTTGACCTGCACTTCTTTATTGCGCGTAATTTTTTACGTGACGATTAGTGTATGCATTGTAGGTTAAAATGAAACAATGTCAGGTTAAAATGGTTTCAACTTAGTCTTCTTTGTCTCACATCCTCAATTATTCTTGATCAAGAATATATATTAGGATTAGAAAACAATGGAAAGTGAGAATCTGAAAAAACCTACAGCATATTATACACTGTCAGTTTGTTGTGAGGCTCATGGAATTACTTGTCATACTACATGTATTTACTAAATCCCAAATGCTTTAACTGATCCACAAACTAGAGGTTTGTCAACAAACCTCTCCATTTCTGTAAGCATCAAGTTCTTCATCTGAAGGGGGAAATTCCTTAAAAACAAAAGGAAACAATGAGCAGTGTAGTGAAAGGTAAAATAATGTTCTCTTAAGTTTAAAATTTGTCCTGAAGAAATGACCCTCTTGGATAGTGTGGGTGTGTCTACAGTGTATTCCCATAAATTATACATCTCTCATAATGCACCTTATGAAATCAGCGCAAAATCAATCGATTTCTAGAGAAATTTGCCCAGAAAATTCCCATGAAATTGGCCTTTTTCTACCGATTGTTTTTCGGCGAAGTTAGCCTCGAACATTTCCCATGAAAGTCCCTTAAAATCAACCGATTTTTCTGCGAATCTGTCTCTGAAAATCCTGTGACATTTGACCTCTTTTCCTGGCGACCTAACAGAAGCCTTGTCTATTAGGTTGGGTTGAAAATGCAACAGAAAATTGAATTAGATAGCCAGGAACCAAGAAGACAGCTTCGAGCCAGTTTGAAATCTTCACCCTAGCTAATGAGACTACACCTGAGGCTACTTGTTTTGCATCTTTACACAGATAAATGGTTTTCACCTTTTTAAACAGCATAACATATCTATCAACTTCCTCTTCCCCAAAAGAAAAAGTTGTGAGACCAGCAATCTCTGCAACGTCATGACTGCAAGTAACACAAGAAAAATATTAACCATACATTATATTCTTAAGGTCAATAACTAAAGGAAATAATAACCTTACTTTAGACCTGAAGTGTCCAGACTTTTAAACAACAAAATGAGAACATGGCAACAAACAGTTGTCATGAAAGTTAACATGATCTTTGCAGTAGAATGAACAACCTCAGCGAATTAAAAAGAGCCTGAAAAAGTTCAAGCTTCCGCTTGACTGGGCAACGAACCCTAACCTTTGCGATGGCCAGATGCAACAAGATACCCTATACAATATTCTCCCTAGTTATCTGAATGTTAAGCCCAAGGCAACTCTCGGTGAACAGGCCTTTCTGTTTGCCACACCTAAGTTATGGAATGTTCTGCCAGGATATATCAGGGAATCTATTTCTACTGACACTTTTAAGAGAAAGTTGAAGACTCACCTTTTTAAAAAAACATTTTGTACCACTTAGATTATAAGATTGTATTTTTAGCTTATAATTTTTAAGATTATGCTAACAGATTTTATCTTTTTAACTTTTAGCCATTAGCTTTTCTATTCTATATATATATTATCATCTTATTTTTTCATTATTATTATTATTATTATTATTATTATTATTATTGTTTTTTCCCTATGGCGCATTTGAATATATTTATATAGATATTTGCACCTGATAAGTTTTGAAATTAAATTAAATTATCTTTTGAGCTAACCAAGACAACTGGAGAAAGGCCATTGATAAGTGAGTCTGGTCATTGCAAAGGCCAGGGTTCATTGCCCGATCAAACCTGAATTTTTCAGGTTCTTTTTCAACTGTCTAGGTTGATCATTCAACTGCGAGGATCACATTCACTTTCATATCTTTGTCCGCAGTTCAAAACATGATTCATTTCATTAATTTCAAAACAGTTGTCAATAAAGATAAATTGGTCGCCTAAACTAAAACAATAACAACTTCATGAAGTGAGAAGAAAAACAGAGAGTAAATTAAATAATGGAGAATACCACTCCAGCCTTATTCTCTGAAAGAAGTGTGATAATTGGCAAATACATACACAATACTTCTTTGGATTCTTGTCATTGGCGGGTACTTCACTCTTGTTTGTTTTGTATCCTTGATGAATTCAGTCACTTCTTTCTCAGTCTAAGGAAAATGCAGTCAAAGAATTTATTCTTTTTGTAATTCTGCACTCCATTATGATGAGCAAATTATTTGCCAGACCATGGTAACATACACGCCAACTCTCCTGGATACAGCACTGATCTCCCGCTCTCCCGTACTGGTCACCATATCTCCCGATTAGAATCATCTTCTGAGCTTTTCTGTAGCAGCCTTAGTTTGAGATTTAGCCCATTTTTAGCTCAAAACTTAAATTTTTCTTATTGGCAGTACAGTTTCTGGGATATTTTTGCATGTATTTAGTCCCTGACAAAGATTATTTCTGGCATCAAAACTATGCTTGCAAATTTTGATTTATGTACTTCATGTAAGACTTCATATAATGGCCTAAGTCATTCCCATTGACATTGGGGGCTGAGTCAATTTGTCAGGGGGGCGAGGTCTGTTGAAATTTCGGGGGGGGGGGAAGTAGTGAAAAAAAGAGAGTCTCCAGATTTTAGATCTCCAGCGGTTGGCATCTCTGTGGTAAAACCTGATTGGTTAATAAGCCTTTTCCCCTGAGACATGCATATTATTGCATCACTAAAATGGAGGTTGGGTGCCAGGAGTATCCAGGGGCTTCCACTATTGGCAGCCAGTCTCTAGAGTGAAATAATGCCCCCATAACTGGCACAACAGCGACCCAGCCATGAGCCCCAACACCAAAGGAAAGGAACATGCACCCGTCACACTGAAAACATCAGTGGAGAAAAACCACCAAAGCCTAGGGGGAGGGGGGAGGGAAAGAAAATGGCTGACAGAACCTAGCACGAAGGAAAACTGAATGCGCCAAAGAATCACATGATCAATGTAACCAGCTACTGGGCATCCCCATGCCAAAGACAGCTGACCTCAGGGACTTAAGGTGCTCTTAGTTGTTACCTCCTTTAAATTGCATTTAAATACATTTTTGGCATGCTATACAATCCATTTTTGGATTTTTGCTTTCTCTCTTCAAAAAAAATCCAAAGAATCCAAAGAATCCAATCTTGGATTGTCCAGAGGAAATAAAATGCACCCCGAGTCTAGATCTCAAATTTACCATTCAGAAAAACCACCAAGAGCTAGATCGAGGCTCTATACAAGCTTACCTTTGCACGAAAAGCAGCATTTTTCTTTTTTTCTTCCATTTGGAGTTTCTTGAGTTTGGCTTTTTCCTCTACATGCGGAACAAGACACAAATTAATCAACCACAAAATTCACATACTCATTACTTGAATAATGTGTAATAAGCATACGTTTAGTCGATAGTTAACATTGCTATCAGGTCGACTGATGTGAGTTAGTTGAGAAATCTATAATAATATTGGGCTTAACTGCAGAATAACTTGCCACTTTAAAGCAACCCCTAAAAATAGGTGGATACGCGGAAACTCGGTCACTACGTATCCGCATATACGCGTATCCACTTCAATATACACTTAAGACAGGATAAAAAGCATACAGTATGTCTGTTTGTCGTTCTTAAAGCCACAGAGGGTAGAAAAGCGCATAAAGTGATAACTGCGTATCCACGTATCCAGCTCTTTCAGGGATACAGCTTCGAAGTGGCAGGGTATTCTGCAGTTTACCTAGATCGAAATAACTTTAATACAACTTTTGGACGTCCGCTTGATATACCTTAACTAAGTCTTATATTGTATTTTACAACGATTTGGAATCAAAAGTATCTCGTTACGACCTAGACAATAAGCTTAAATAAAACATTAATCGGCTATGGAATAAAAATAAGCTTACCTTTTGCCTTTTTGTCAACCTCGGTTGTCGGAGGTGCGTCCATACTCTTCAGAATTGAGCCCAGAAGATCCATCATTAAACATAAAAATAGACTGCAAACAGATTTTGCGATAAGATCTGACGAACTCTCAATGTGTTTATGAAGGAAGTGTATTATTGCACACAACGCCTTTCTGGAAACTCAGCCGCCATATTGTTTTTGTACCCAGGCTTCCATACGAACAGAGCTCTCGGGTAGGGTGGGGCGAGGGGCGGGGGTACGAGGAAGACGGACGATTTTCCCCTTCACCTCGGCTTATCCTCAAAATGAGCTTATTGTACAAAGACAGGAACCCATCAAATTTGATGGGCTCCTGACAAAGACACAGAATGGCACCAACAAGGGCCGGGTCATACTAACTGGGGACTGGAAATGAAGGGGTTTTGAAGAAAAAACCTTCCGTCTGCAGACACAGTAGCGTCATAAACTGGCAATACATTTTACACGTGTTTTTAATACTGAGTATGTTTTTGCTGATCAGGTCTTCTTTAGATCCTACATTTCCTACGTTCTGCAGTATATTCGTTTGCGGCCTTTTTTTAATAAATCAGTAATAAAACTGTTTTTGAAGTTCTGGTTTTTAAGTTTCACTTTCAACTTCTTAGACGATTTTAAAAAAAGTTCTCTATATTATGTGAATTCTGCCCACCTAACTGAATTTCGGCCTGTGATACCGAGTCTTATTTCATGGTCTGTTAACATAATCCTTTTTTATGTCAAAATTGTTGCATAATAATGTAGTTATTGTTCCAAGTTTACGCTGGAAAACCGCAAGGTTTCAAAGTTCTGAATAGCGTGGTCTTTATATATTTCTCAGTGACTGCCATGCTTTCAATTAATTCTTTTGAAGAAGAGCTTCGAGAAGAGTATGGAAAAATATTTAGTAACATCGCTGAGATAAAAGCCGCAAAGAAACGGCGTTTAAGCTACGAACATCCACTTTCAGTAAGGCAATCTTTCACAGAGAAAGAAAAACTATACGAGGCTAGAAGGGAGCAAGAACTCTCAGGCAAACAAGAAGTGATCCCTGAAGCGATTAAAAGCTACAGGAAGATTCAAGTGAGTGAACGATATCATGAAACACCTGTCATCCAGAGGACTGAGGGACGGAAAACATCAAAAGTTCGGGACAGAGAAGTTCGACGATCGAGCAGGCATCTTCCGTATGATAAAGTGGCCATGGACTTGGAAGCTTTCTTTAATAAGCATATGGTGATAGACTCAGGTAGTTCTCATATAAGTGCTGCTTTTGAGACGGAGAAAGAGTTAGAAAATATTAAAAGTGGTCGTAATGAAGCCCAGCATACAAAGATTCGTTACAAAACAGTCCATACGAGAAAAGATACACTTTACATTTGGATTGCTTCTGTGTGAATTGAACTCCGAATTCTGGGAGGCAGCAAATGTATTTTTTTCTCATTTATGATATGTGGTGTACAGAAACTGCAAAGCAAATGACTTAAAGGTAATCCCGGCCATTTCCTTTTAACGAAGCTATGATCAAACGATGTTGCCACTTCACTTCTATCATTTCTTGAACAGAATGACAACTATGCCAATGTTTCAGATCAGAAGACTTCGAGTCAGTGTTAGTCAACAATTTTCATACAGGTAGAGCTTATCTTGTCATTTGAATGGTTAAAAGGTCATTTAACATTCTCAGTCTTTTATATTACTCGGAAAGCTGAAAAAAAAAATGCACAGACAAACAAAGGGAAAATGACGCTAGACTGAGGCCGTATTAACCGGAACTGCAACTTCGCTCAACTACAGATCAGATCATTTCAAAATTAATGGGGGACATTTGCTCGCTCAGCCGTAGTTACAACATGGCTCGACATTTAACTTGCTGCCAATCCATCAATTGAAACACGCATCATACTCTTTAGATTATATGTTATGTCAAAGGGCTGTTTCATTTAGAAAAAAAAATGATAAAGAAAGGCCTAGGGCATACTTGCATTGTAAACAGTGAAGGAGACATGGACGGGTACCGGAAATACTAACTGTCCTTTATTATCCAGGCACAAGTTCCAGCCTGTCGCATTTTCACTTTTCTAAAAAAACGAGCTGAATTCGAGGCATAGTTAGTTTGTTTTCATGTTTGTTATCTTTGTAGCAAAATTAATTTTTTGTCTCGCCTAATCAGAATTTAATAAAAATTTCTGTTAATCAAGCGGCACAGCAGTGAATGAAAATTTAATTTACTCCTTTTGTGTGGGAAACAATTGCTTGACAGTGATAAGTGAGAAAATGTCTTTTTCGCCCATAATGCCTATTGTTTACAATTAAAAAAACCCTCAGTTGTAATTAAATCTGCTGAGAGGGTGCAGTGAGGAATGAACATTACCGATCAACTCATATTGTTTTGAAGCACATTACTACAATAACCTAGTGTTAAAAGTCGCTTGATTTAATGAGTTACAATTTTCGAGTTAGTGTGAAGTCTTTTATTAATGTTGCTTAAGCACCAAACATAACTTGGTCTGCTGTATTTCTTAAAGGGGTTAAAAACTTTTGAACCCGAGGAAGACATCAATCGTTTAAACTGACCTTTCAAATGAAAACAAACTGAACGGTAATTTGTAATGTTAATTAGGTCAAACCCACCCCCTTCCTTGGTCAGTGTTCATTCTGTGGGTTCTTGGTTAATTTCCACTCTTTTGATGAAATCCTGAACAACTCGCATCGCTAAAGCTGTCACCGAAAATTTGCGCGTAATATGCGAGAAACAACGGGGAGCGCGACGTAGACAGGCGCGGAGGGGTGAGAGAGCTCCTTCCCCCTCGCGCGCTCCTTTCTTTGTTGTGCCCATTCCGAGCGCCTGTGCCAGCTCGATTCTCACAAAGAAGCGTTAATACGACGGTGATAAAATTAACTGGCTGTTTTCCAGCGTTTTCCGGCGACTTCTCAGGAGAAACCCAATGAGAAAGAAAGACATCAACTGATCAAAGCAAAAGACAAAACAATGTACTAACCTCACTCGAAAACGAAGAACATTTATTCAAAGCTCTCTTTCTGTACAAAAATGAAGGTTACAAAGTATGTGCTTAAAGTGAATTTCTTTTCAAAAGTTTTTCAAATTTTGTTTTTCTTATAATAGTAATAATAATAATGATAATAATAATAATAATAATAATAATAATAATAATAATAATAATAATAATAATAATAATAACAATAATAATAATAATAATAATACAGCTGAACCTCCACTGAGCAGCAACCTATTAAACGGTCACCCTCTATTAAGAGGCCGGTTACCAAAGTCCGAAAATAATTTTGGCCTTCCCAACGAGTTTTCCCACTCTTGTCGCCTCTCTTAAGGGGCCATCAAGCACTTTATACACTTAGTTTGGCTTTATTTCAAAAATATGATGAAGGAAAAATAATTCAGTCCGAGATAGAAGGTGACGACCGATTGTGGACCAGTAACGTTTCTGCCGTTGCCTGTTTGTTTTAAAATATAGTGATGTTTCCGCTAAAGATTATGCTAATTTATGACTATCATCTATTGAGCGGCCACTTGCCGGTACCCCGAGGGTGGCCGCTTAATGGCGGTTCAACTGTAATAAAGATAGTAATAATATGAACAATAATATTTATAATAATAATGATCATAATAATAATGGTGATGATTCGGATAATGATGATGACGATACAGATCTCCTCCACAAGCTATAGCTTCGTGTCCGGTTCCTAGGTTCCTTTTTATGGAAGTAAAGGACTGACCCAACACTGAGGAACAACAGAGTTTTAAGAATCGAGCGTGCAAGTCCTGGAAAAACTTATCAGTAATTACTATTGCCAACAACAGCCACTTCAATCAACAAATTCACAAAGACGCTACTGTAAGTTTACGGTAAAACCTTGCTGCATGCTTACATCGATTTGAAGTATCGACTTTTTTCCACGCTCTAAGGACCATAAAACAACAAAACCACAAGCAACTTCCAACATAAAAGTTTTACGTTAGTCTCTATATGCAATTTTAAAGACAGGTTACAAAAAAACCCAGTGTTGGTCGACGCTCTGTTACTAACAAAGTTTAACGACATTCAGTAGAGAAATAAAAAAAACCGTTTATGATACATTTTCCTCTCTGACTGAGAATGCTCAAATATATATCACCATAAGTACTTTTTTCCACGTTTTCAGTAAGTCTCGAAGAGGAAGAGGTATCCAAAACGGAAGCATTCTTCGTTTCGCATTTGCTGTCTTTTCGCTCGTCTTTTCGATACGAACTCAAGAAGTGAAATTGCAAACAAATTTTGACCACTTCAAGTATAGTTTGCGCGTGAACAAAAAAAATTTGGGATGGAATATTCTTCTTTCGTTAAGCCCAGTTCGTCAAACTATTTACACCTCGACTGAATAAACTTGTATCGAAACGACTTTGTTTCAAAACGACCGGAAACCCTCGTCGCGACTTACGTGAGATCCAGGATGGCCCGTCATAATTAATGGGGCTAGAGATTTTTTAGCCACATAATGTGGCATCTATCTGTGTAACATTTGGCAGATAAAGTTTAACTTTCCGCCTGTACGCCGTGTCTTTCCATATTGGATTCCTCTCCAGATAGACTGTTTGTAGCTTGGTGCAGGTCTTAAACTGGTCCAAATCTTCCCAGGAATCGAGTTGATTATCGTTGAACTGAAGAGATAAATAAACGCCAGTAGGTGTTACTTTATAATTCAAGCGTTTGGCTCTCAATAGACCATCCGAGTCTCAGAAGACACCTCAGTTCGCAATAGCCAGTATATTCATCTCAGTAACACAGTAAAAAAAGAGCCAATTAGTTATTTAAAAATGACGCAACAGACAGATGAATTAGTAGTTTTTGACATAAGCTTTTTCAGCAGAGCCGCATGCCAAATATACTTCGTAGAGCGATGGAAAAGAAGTCAGCGAAAACATATACAGCATAAATGGAAAGAATAAAGACACAAGCTTCTACACAACATTTTCCACGCATTATGAATAAATACAACACTGTAAAATAGTTAAGCTCTTCTGCCTGATATTATTATTTCATACGACGGATTGTACTCACCCAAAATTCTTCCAAGTTGACAAGCTGAGAGACATTCCTGATTCTTTTTATCCTATTAGATGCTAAATCCAGTGTTTTGAGGTTGATCTGTGTACACAGAGTAGAAAACAATGCTCTGTAGCATCAAGATCAAATGTGCCAAAAAAGACAAGAAACTTATCCTTCAAAGGAATTTTCTGTACCTGTGAACCCTGAACTCTTTTACCTCTCCAGTTTGGCACTGAAGGAGCTCTCTAGAGAGGAGTGGGAGAGGGAACCGTGCGAAAAGTAACTCTGGAAAGTACCGCAACCCCACACTTCAGGCTTCTCCAGGAATTCTACCGGGCATTTGAATATTCCAGACAAAATACTGATGCCGGTTACCCGGTACGTATACAAAGTTTATCAACTTTTGTACAAAGCTAACGTTATGATGAAGATCAACGTAAGAGTGGACCAGACGGCAGGGGATGAAACAGCGGCACCCAACGACCGAATGTTTCCACATATGTCAGAAGTGTGTCACAGGGTTTACTCTGTGCTTTAGAAGCCTGTTTGGTTAATTTGGAGCTGCCCTAAAAACTTTTTATCTTTCGGATGTCTTAGGGGAACTTCAGTCGCCAAAAATTTTTAGGTGGCTTTTTCGTCTCATACAAAACTGTTAGCTACCCTGATGTGTTCGGTCGAGAGTTCGCGAGCATGGGGTAGGGCGTACTGTAATAGGCGTAATGTTATTCTGGGGGTTTGTTTTTTCTTTATTCAGAAATTTTCAGGAAACCTTTTCTTACAAGAATTTCAGTATTTTGACCACTTTGTTTTCTGATGACCGTTACCACTCTCCTATTAAAAGTCTTTACTTACCAAGTTGTCAAGGCCTTCGATTTCTTCAATGCCATTGTCGCTAATGTAGAGTTCTTCTAGTTTAACTAAACCATCTAAACCTTCCAGCTTGACAATACGATTGCTCTGGAATGAAAATAAAACTAGGACTTCACTAACTTTTATTAGCTACTAATGTAAGTCACTGCTTCCCACATTTCTGCAAAACAATCCGTTTGATTTGAAAAAGAAAAAAAAAAACACTCGACACGTAATATAGACTTTGAGGGCTTCCTTACAGTGAGTGCAACCATTTCCTCAAAGGAAGAATTTAAATATAGTCAACCTTCACGAATGGCGGCCACCTCTCCACAATAGCCACCTCTCACAGTCCATACATTGACTCTAGTTTAACCCTCTCTACATTGGCAAGCGCCACTACAGCGCATCCCCAACTGCCAAAATAACCTCTCAAAAACAGCCAGTTTTTCAGCGACTAACACATGAAGTCAGGAATGGACATGAAATTTGACCCATATGGAGCATTGATGATTGCGGCAATCGTTTTAATTGTGTTCCATATAATACTGCTGGAGTAAGCATAGGTTGTCTACTGTCGACAATATTTATAGCAAATGTTGCGAGCCTTGCTCGCATTTGGTCATGTTGACGTTTTGATTCAAAAAAATATGTAAGTTTTTTTTTGTGTATTTTAGCGCTACAGATCATTTTTATGATTGGATTACCATTATGGGATACAGTAGGCATGAACTTAGCAAGATAAACTCATTGCACTCCCTCAAAAAAATATGTCATATTACACCCCCATCTCTCCATAACAGCCACTTTATTCCGTCCCTAATTTGGCCGTAGAGGAAAGGATCGACTGTATAACCAAATTGAGATTCATATTAGGTACATGTAATTAACAGTTATTCCTCGAGACCAAATGAGCTCTGAGTCAATAGCCCATTTGGCCTTCGGCCTCATGGGCTATTGACTCAGAGGCCATGAGGGCGAGAGGAATAATTATTGTTTTAGTAAAATCCAACTATTTGGTCAATAATATCGAGACAAAACAACCTTAGCTAGTTAAAGCTAGACTTTAATCCTTTTTTGCTGCCAAAAAGCCGGCACTTTTCGCTACTAGTGGGCTACAACTTATAGCCTAGTATCAGCTCAACCAATCAGAACACAGCGTTGATAATAGACCACTAGTTGGATTTTACTAATGTTTGTTAGACAACAACAAAAACTGAAGTTTTTACTCACCTGAATACTGAGTAACTTCAGATTGGTAAGACAACTGAGATTCTAGCAACAAAAAAAGGCAACAGAAATGCTCACTACATTAAAATCCAAATAAAATGTTTTTTTTAGGGGGCGGGGGGGGTCTAACCTTGACAAAAACAAAAACTTTCAAAAAAGTGTTTTGATTCATACTTACTCTTAACTAGTAAACACTTACATCAAGTTTTGTAATCTTGTTTTTCCCCACAAATAAGCTGTGTAGTTGGGTTAGACCTTCAAATCCTTCCAGAACCTTAAAAAGACATAAACGTTTTGATTTTGATTACATTCAAGTTTCAATTTCTTCTCGAAAGGTTTATACAGCTACTGTCAAGCCGACTGAATCACAACTAACTTTGTACTCACCCTAATTTTGTTTGCACCAAGTTCCAACATCTCAAGCTGTGAAAGATTCTGAAGGCCCTCTATCTTGGAGACCTTGTTTTGAACAAGGTAAAGCTTTTTGATTTTTGTCAGGCATCCCAAGTTTTCTATTACTTTGATTAGATTGAATGACAAATCCAAACTCCTTAAAAAAAATACAAATTCATATCCTTTATAGGTTTTGATATTAGATACAATGATTGGAAATGGTCAAACAAACTTTATTTGCTCCCTTGTCTAGATATAACGTGTTATAACTTTCATTATTTTCAGCTGATAAAGCTCAAGTTCATCAAGACTATAATAAAGTTTCATGAGGTGAAACCGTTCTGCATGATTTGGTTAGACCAACATTATATTCATTTGACAACTGAAGAGTCATTTACTTTGCACTCTCAACTCAACCCAACTTTCATTTCCTTCAATTCTAGTCCACTGCATTAAACTGATTTATAAATAATTGGCATTTGACAACAAAACAACCCAGGAAATAAGAGCCGTCCCTTGGGAGTTCAGTTGATCCTCAGCAACTAACAAACAATTCTTGCTTCAGTCTGCAAGGATATTGCTAAAGGCCGGCAGCCGGCTAATTTTACCAGCTGAAAAAGAGCTTACCACTGCCTTAGATTGCTCTGGAAAAGAATGATATCAGGGAATTTTCAAAGTGGAGTTGAGTAAAACAGCCAGCTTGACCAGTAAAAAAGTTAGCTTACTCATGTAGCTTTTCCTTAGCTACATCCCTGAGTCTGTTGCCAAGCACTGATGGCCATTACAGAGAGATTTGATTGGATTACTTAGATCCTCATAACATACATTGTTTAAATTATAGTACTTTTTCTCGAAAAAATTTTCTTACGTAAGATTGGTCAAATTTGCCAGGCCCTCTATCACGTTGATCTGATTATCATACAGGTCCAGCTCTTCCAATGTTGTTAATGTGCTCAGTCCTTCCAGTTTAGAGACGTTATTTCTCCGAAGGCAAAGGGACTAAAGATTAAAACAGAAATGGCTACATAAAAACCAAAAAGGCAACAGGAAAATAAAGCCATGCAATCAATCCAATATTAAATGCACTGTTTGTTTAAAATTAACACAAATTTCTTAATTAACCGCTAAAAAATAATAAATAATAACATACCTTGACACAAGTCAATCGTTCTAAGTTGTCTAGTTTCTGGATCTTTGCATGGGTAAGGTCAACTTCCTAAATAAAACATTTAGAGAAATTGCAGTTGCTCAAGAACAGAATACTTTTATAATAGCGCTAAGGATTGTTCACAATTCAAAGAGCCTGAGCCCTAGTGGAGACTCCTAGAGGACTAACCCCTTACCTTTTTATACCCAAATTTTTTGTAGAAAAGGTACTCCTTTCATATAACTTCTATTGACAAATGGTACCTCTTTCACATACCTAGTTTTGAACTTTGTATACATTTAAATAGCTGTAAATGCACTGTTTTAAGATATGAAGAAATCACAAAACCGCAACTTTTTTTTTACTTCTTCACAACCATAAAATGCATCTGTCAGCCCTTTTGTACCAACTGAAATGACATATTTTCCTACCCTTTCATATATATCAAGAAGTGAAATCCCCACCCTTTCATATGCTTGAAGCCTGGGAAATATACCTCTTTGGGGCAGAGACTTCCCCAGTTATTTTGTTACCTCTGCATCCTGCATCCTTGATGCATAAAAATTCCCAAAGATGCAAAATAATTCATGGCATGCGTCCAATGGGAAAGATCGATCAATCGCTCTGAATATGTGTTTTTGTAGAAATATCCTGTTTGCATACTTTCTGTGGCAGTTCATATTTTTTTAGCCTTGGTTGTGCTTTAAAATAGAAGGATTATATTTTAATTTTAGTATACTGTAATACAGAGTGTTGAAGTGACCTGGAGTCTGTCTTCAGATTAACTGTCTGGTTATATAAAGGCCCAAGCAGTTTCAATTTTGGACTAGCAATGAGTTATGGGTATGCCTCCAAAGCAATGGATTTGCCTTTCAAAACTAACAGAAAACGTGCACAAACGTGTGACAGGGACCTGTCATTGACACTTAGCTTGTGGCCGAGTATATATGTACAAGGTCCCTTGTACTCGAGCACAATTCAAGTAAATGAGTGTTTTGTATGTGTCGCTGTGAAGGGTATGGTTTTCAAGCAGTTACTCTAGGATAGGGTATATAAATCAGAGCGTTTGGGTCTAGAATAGGGTATCATTTTTCAGGAAACTGATCAGTTGGCTGAAGATTTTATCTAGACTAGGGATTGCGGTATAAGGTTTTGTTTTGGCTAGACTACTGTGCTGGTGACTTCGGTAGTTTCTGGAAAACAGCTGCTCTAGGATAGGGGGGATCTGGGGAGTTTACTTTAGTATAGGATAGCAAAATTCAGCTGAACTAGCTCTGGTATAGGTTAAGGGTTCCAGGGCCCCAGCGGCACATCCCCACCCAGAAATTCCTAAAGTAACCCCCCCCCCCCCGGGTGCAGAATATTAGGAAATCCTCCTCTTTCGGGGAATTTATTCAACTTTTGCAATTTCCAACATTTTCCAACGGTACCAACAAAGTTTTTTAAACAATCGTAAGCTTACCTCTGCATCGGCTTCAACGTTCCGTATTTGGACATCACCAGGCTCTACAATAGGATAGGAAATCACTTTCAATATAACATCAATAAAATTATTAAGGTTTTGGCTACGTACCCTCTTCGCTTTCTGTAGGCGAGACCGGGATCATGTTTGGCGTTAAAACCTCGGAGTTTTCTCCCTCCATTTTGATTTTCGCTTCAACGTTTTTGTCAGCGGTATTCAATGAGGGTCGTGTACGCCTTCACTAAATGTCCTCTAACAGATAGTGGATCGTATACGTCTATAATCGATGGCAGAAAATTCTCCATCTCCCTCACCTGAACGAGCAATTTATGGATTTGTACTGTACTTAGGGACTTACTTTGGAGTTGGTGAGAGTTTAGAGAGGAAATGAAATATGTAATTCATGTATAAGATCAAAGACGATGAACACCAGCAGTCTTAAATTTTTGAAAATCACAGTTCATTTTTTATTTAACTTAATTAAAATAATGGCTACGGTTTGATCTCTGGAAATTATATTGTCCATTTATCGCGATATCCCTCTAGAAGAAAGCCAGGGACAGGGACAGTTGATTTGTACAACTCACAACGTATTTTCTTTGCTTTTTATGTTGTCAGGTCTTTATTTAATCTGGGCATGTGTTCCGGAAGAATGGCTTCACAGTATTGGAATAACATATCTTCCACAGAGGTATGAAGAAGCAAAATCATGTAACTTGCACACACACTGCAATCTGACTAAGATCCTGGGTAGGGCTATTGGTAGTAGGAGGGAGGGGGGTGGGGTGGGAAGGTACTCAGGCAGGGATGGATGGGGATGTGCTGCCTCTTCCTCCAATAGTCTGTACTAGATTGGGAGTCGCAGAGTCATGACCCTTGTTGATTTAACCAATACCTACATAGGTATAGCCTGTAAACAGACGTTTTATTTTTCTTTTCGTTCTTTTCAAAAGCTGGCGGTCAATAAATCTCCCGCAGTTTAGATTTTATCGCGCTTGGCGGACTTGGAAGAGAAAATGGAGGGTCTGTGAACAGGCTAACATAGGTATTTTTGATGAGCACCCCCACCCCATCCCCCAACCAACACTTGATTATAAAGGGGTGGGTAAGGGGTCATGGATGGGCTGGTAAAAGAAAAAGGAGGACAGGAAGGAAAAGAGAAAGGCAAAGGTCACTTCCTCTCCCAATTCACTGCTCTGTTTGGAATTTTTGTCTATTGCCAACTAGGAGACTAGTTCTTAGCCCGGGAAGAAAACATGTTTGCTGACTGAAAAACAAATAGAAATTATGACAGTTTTACTGCATACCGATAAGGAAACTTAGTAGGGGCTTATTTTTTATCTTTACTTTTTCATTCACTAGGTACTGGGTGTTAGCAGCACCAATTTATCTTTGCGTTGCTTTTGTTTTTGTGGTGATATTTTATGTGGCCTACAATTTTACTATCACCCTACCAGTGGATTCAATCAATACAATCACAGGTTTGTAAAGCATTCTATTCAATACTTTGGACTCTGTGGGGTTACTAACTCATACTGTCTTGTCGTGACTTGAAGGTAGATGTATGATGGCTGCCATGTGTTACACCCTAAAATGTTCCATAATGCTCAAACCTGACTGAAAAAAGATGTTGTAAAGAACATAAAACTGTAAAAGCCTCACAAGGAGAAAACAGACAATGTACAACTAAAATTGATCCATTGTTTAATGAAATCCTACCTGTGGTCATGTATGATGACAAGACAGATCAAAATATAACAGACCACCCATGGGAAGTGGGGGTAGTGCTCCTGGGAATTCTTAGTGGGGGTGTACTGCCTGGTTCTCCAAATCCTGACCAAATTTCAGACCAAAAATTGTCATTTTCCACACCCGTTTTCAGACCTGATGTCTTAAATCCATACCTGTTTTCAGACCTGGCCTTTAGGCAGAAATTATGTCATAATTACATAATTATATTAGAGTGCGAACAAAAAATTTAGAACTTCAAATGCATTTTGAATTCACATATTTCTATTTCTTTCTTATTCATTTGGAAGTGAAATGATAAACAGGTTCATGTGCTTCCGTAGTTCCTTCGAAAACCATACCCAATTCCAGACCCTAACCCTAACCCCTAACCAAGGCGCTAACCCTAACCATTTTCCCCTTTAATTTGGCAACTGGCTCTGTTCAGCTGAAAAATGCACAGTATTTCTATTGTCATGTATGTGTAGAGAAGTTGAAAGAACAATGTTATTAATGAAAAATATTACTGACAGTAAGTAGGCAGTAATATTTGCCATACTTATGCTAGTCTTAGCTTATTAACCTCAAACCATTTTGCTTGTTAATGGACTGATACGACTTCTTGATTCACGCACAAGTTAGAAAATTCTTAGCCACCTACAAAGCCCAGAAACAACATACCTAAAAAGGTATTCCCAAAAATATAACGCCTAGTATTTTCTTATCCAAAGTCCATCATGTAGTAAAAAAGTGAATCTGAATTAATTGATTCTTCAGGTGTTGTGTTCTTCATTTTTTTTTACTCTGCAGATACACATGCCCGGTATGAAGGTGAAGACACAAAACCAGTGCTGCCTGGCTCAGTACCCCCACTCTATGATATACCACTCCGTCAGGTGAATAAAGTACTCTATGGAGACAGAATAACAAGTTACAGCTGTGATAGTCATTAGGAATGAAGTGACTAACTGTGGGATATTTTCACAGTCCAATGGGCCTGCGAACAGAGGTATTCCCAGTTGTCACTGAGAGAGAAGCAAGGATCAGAAATAAGTCTGGGTTCACAGTCTAGGCAGAGCTCAAATAAGAAGAACAAAGTGTAAGAGGTCACTGTCTGATAGCATCAGTAGCAACATTCCTGCCCAGTTTTTGCACCAGATGGGATATTATGATAGATCTATACATTATTTTTTTCACTGAATTTGTAACAAGTTACCTTTGCCTGGTGAACCAAGGCACTGATAACATTTTAGTGAATGCCTGTCACTCAAACTAGGGACTGATACTCTGCAACAAAAGTGATGGGGGTGCTCATTGAAAAAAATATTATATTCCAAAACACCCTTTTTAAGGCCATAGCACTTCAAAGATGCATTAATGTTAGAGAGATTAAGATTCACGTTTCCACCAAACGGCAAACATGAATTTGTACCATGAGACCAAATTTCCCCCTTAATTGTTGTTTACTGTTTATTACTTCTACTAAAAAATAACTAGAAATTCATGCTAGTTTTATCCATAAAAATTGTTCTGAACAAATTTTATCTGCTTACTTTCTATTCTCACTGAGAAATTCTCAACTTGAATCTGACGTTTGCCATTTGCTGTAAACCTGACTCTTAAACTCCCTCTATTAAGGAATTCTCTTGACTCAAGAACAACTGCGAACTACTGGCTGGTAAAGGTCCATATTCGCAGCCACCAAGGATGAGCCTGTGTGCAAGTCTCTCTTTCAGAACTTGCTCTACCCTCTGTTCCCCTTTGCTTTCACCTTCGTTTAAAATATGATTACCACTCATAAAAGGTACATTTTGTAAGAACTTTTTATTTGTTTTGATTGACCTTGAGTTACAATAGAAATAACAGCAAGAGATAATGATCTTAAGAACTAGATACACTTTGCTGTAGAAGTAATTATTATATTTTATTAAAATTACAAATAGATTTGCGTTGTTGCGAACACGAATAAACTGCATAGTAAGGTCAATGAAATAATTGACTATCAAACTACACCAAGCAAGGAACTTTAAGCTGAAAAAAAAAAAAATGAACTCTGCATTTAACACCTTGATAATGAGCCTGGTGTTAAAAAACGTTTTGTAACCTCACTGTTTTGAGACATTTCTTTTAATTTTACTCAGTTTTGTGGGCAATTGTTCATAATAACATCATTTGACTGCAAATATCAGAATACATTTTTGGTTTCCTTTTTCATTCACACTAACCCTGTAATCACTAAGAGAATTCAACATTTCACTTCTCTTTACATTGCTAATGCTCAATCAAACATAAATGTCACGAGAAAAAGGAAATGATCAACAAGTGACAAAAGTGTTGAAAGTTTCTAATTTGCACAAGAAAACATAATGTAATAGCAGTCAAATGACCTCATCATGCAAATGTCTTTCTGCATCAAACAGCTTTTATTTAAACACCTCACAGCCTGTCAGTGCAAAACTAAAGCATTCTACTGGCACTGTAAAACAATCCACTGAAATTTTTCTTGACTAGTATATGAACAAATCAAGGCCAAGCAACAACATTATAAATGCTTTTTTCTACACTGAATCAAATAGCATTCATTTGACAACAAAGCCAAAACCTTGGAGATCTGAAAGGATCAAAAGCTCTCAAGATCATGGCTTCTAGAAAAACCTTTTACCAGCCATTAAAACAGTACATATCCCCACCAAGTGGGCAAAAATGTTCGTTTTGGAATGGCTTTCAATGAGTATGGTTTCAATCTCTGAAAAATACCATAAAATTATACAAAAGTTCTGGGGATTCTAGAAATCTCCTTTAACCTATTTGATTGTCAAGTATAATAAGAGCAATGCCTAACTTCATAAAATTACTTCTGACGATTCTTTAGAACACTGAAGAGTTCCTGTTGCATTTGTTTCTGTTTTCCTTGATCCGCAAGGCTGTTTACACTCCTGAAAGACAAATGCATTGTGTTACTTTATTATTTAACTAGGTTAATGAAAAGTATTTTGGATTATTTTTATAGCTTGCATAAGAGGGAGACTTAAGAACGCTCAATTTTAAATTGGTGCAATTTGTTATCACAGAGTTCAATTTTCCTTCAGTGCTTAAATACCCAGGTGGGGTTTAGCCCAGAGCAATTTAATATCCTAATCACTAAACTGTTAACACCCTGCAAAAAAGGCACATTTTCATTTGGACTTTTCTATACCTTACGTGACCATCCTGAGCACCCTGTTTGGTCATGTAACCTTCCCTTTCTTTTAGAAAAGGCAGTAACACTAAGTAGGTTGCAATGATCAAGAATTTTCACGTTTCCTTCATGTAACTGGTACATATGCTGGCATCTTATCATACATAAAGAAAACCTTTTAGCCAAGATCGCTTAGCAATAATATCTGGGAAAAGGAAAGTTAAATATTGTCTTTCTTAACTACATTTGCTCATTACAAAGTTCTTGTTCATCTTGTATCTCTGTTCAAAAACTCCTCCCCTGCCCGCACCCCAAAAAAGAAAAAAACAACAGAGAAATACTGCTTCTCAGCACTTTTTATTCAATGATATAATTATGCTGTCTGAACAGGCAACAGCCTCTTTCTTTTTTTTTTGTTCAATGTTGCACACTCTTCTTAGATCTATCAACACTATGTTATTTATCAAGCTTATTGACGTTAAAAAAAAACTGCACATGTGATGTCAAAATAGACACATCTTTTATGATGCACTTACCTCAAGGCATTTACAATATCCTTTGTTTTGCCAAAGTATATATCATTCAGAGTATTTCTCATCTTGTTTTCCATTTCCTTAAAAAAGAAAAAGAAAAAAACACGACAGAATAAAATTTGCAATGCTGAGTACACTTCTACAACATGAAATAACACCTGGGGAAAAATACTTTTCAAATTAGACAATACCTCAACCTGCCTTCCAATGTTAGCAATATGGGGACTAGCATCACTCACAGCACTGTCTGCTTCAACCTAAAAGTAAACTTCGTTTTAGTGCAATATTATAAAAGGGCTGGAAAAAAATTGAAATCCAATTGCCCAGTGCACAAGTCAATTCAGTTTTCACTAGCCCCACTTAAATATTGCTTGCCCAAAAGGAACACAATGCCTTATCATCTACAGTTCTAAGGTACTGACTATAATAAGTTATAAATTAAAACAAAGTGCATGATATTACTAGTACTAAATGTGGAGCCAGATACAGAGTAACTATTGTATTTGACCAATATTGGGCCTGGAGAAGTAACATGAGCAAGCAAACGTGCACTTGGATTTTATACAGATACATTCATGCTTTCAACTAATTGGGTCAGTCACCCTGCAGTCTTCAGTTTTGAAATACTGTAAAATTCCAAAAGTAAGCCCCTCCATGTTTAAGCCCCTCCAAATATAAGCCCCCCAAAATCGTAATGCAAAAAACCCTTTGTTAAATTGCCCCTCCAAATATGAGCTCCCCAGGGGGCTTGTACTTGGAATTGGCCCTCGAATACAAAATAAAACAAAGCAAAAATGGTAAATTTCCTTCCCACTACATGCTAGCCCAATCGATTTTGAAACGCAAATTTCCCTCCGTAGATAAGCCCCTCCGAATATAAGCCCCTCAAAAAGGGCCTTTGAAAAATATAAGCCCCAGGGCCTCTTTTCGGAATTTTACGGTAGTTTCTGTCTGGAAATTGACAGTTTGACAGACTCACAGAACCACTGAGGCTATTATTTCACTTGCTCACTGGACCACCAAACTTCTATTTTTACTTGCCCACAATCAAAACTTACTTGCCCCGGGCAATGGCACCTGGGTTTTTCCTGCCCTGTTACAAGGACAGTGTCAACCTTGACTGTTTTCTTTATTTTCAAGTTACAGAACAGTGCCTTATCCTGTCAATCAAAAAGTGACAAAAACACCTATTACCTGTCTTGTCAAACTCCCTCCTAAATTCATCATTCCTGATCCTGCCTTATTAGTCTAGAGAAAAAATACAAACAAAAAAATTGGCCATCCAACTAGGGTCTTAAACCTTTAAACTGTAGAATCAAAGTTTAAGTTCTTATCTATTGTCGCTATAAGAGG